>NC_133480.1:13244864-13249921 GCF_025370935.1 Choristoneura fumiferana
GAGCTAATATGTGGCGTTATCTGGGAAAAGGTACCTTGTTGTCGGTATTGAGTTATTGATATCCCATAATCTACATACATTTAGCTATCGAACCATGTAAGAAACATGCATGTAGGTTTAATAGATATTTTTTTTAAAAAATGTTGAAGCTCAAAAGCCAGAAAAGGTGATTATGAGAAAATTGAATTCAAACTTATACACCCAATAAAAGTATGTTATTGTTGGAAGTTACATAGATGACATGCTATTTGAGGAGTAGATTGTACGGGCTTTCAGGTTTCAAGAACAATTTTGTAATTGGACAACGGTTTTCCTATAGTTTACCTTGCCAAGTGCATAAAGTAAAAAAAAAAGGTTGATGGATTTTTTTCATTTTTTTCTATTTATAGTATATTTCCATTGGATTTTATCGAAGGAAAAATATATGCGTAATTGGACACTAAATAAGAACTACTCCGTTTTGAATTAACGTTGTTTATTATATAAAAAAATACTTTAACAAAAATAACTTTGTTGTTTACAAATGTAATTAAACAGTCAAAATCAACAAACTTTTATATTTAGTACGCTAAAACATAGCCAAATGAGACCAATTAACTCAAAAAATCTTAAAAACTAGTTTTTTCAGTCTCAAAATTCAAGGTAAAGTTTAGTAAAAAGTTGGTACAATCACTATATTTTTCTAAAAGGTACCTTATCGTCGGTGGTAAAATATTTAGTGATTATGAAGTGATATCATTTGAAAACGACTAATAACTTACGATTAATTTTAATAGTCTTTAATTTAAGAACACTGTAGTATTAAAACTCTTACCAAAAACCTATATTTTGTCTCAACACACTAAATGATTAACGTATTTGAAAAGGTACCTTATTGTCGGACGTAAAATGTTTAGTGACATAGTTAAGAATAAGATCTAAAAAAATGCTTTTGATTTGTAGTTGTAACTATTAATCGTTATTATTATTACTATAAATCAACCTCTAAAGACCAGCAGGTGGTAGGACCTTGTGCAAGGTCGCCCGGATTGCTACCACCATCTTGCTCGCTAATCCTGCCGTGAATAGCAGTGCTTGCATTGTTGTGTTTCGGCGTGGAGAGTAAGACAGCCGGTGAAATTACTGGCATTTGAGGTATCCCATCTTAGGCCTCTAGGTTGGCAACGCATCTGCAATCCCCCTGTTGCTGTTGCAGCGGTGGTAATCTCTTACCATCAGGTGACCCACTTGCTCGTTTGCCATCCAGTCGAATAAAAAAAAGACAAATTGGCGTAAATCGTCAATAGCGATTCGCGGGAGAGTTGAAAGCGAGGCAAGCGAGGCGCTGCGAGCGTATAACGATTTCGCCGCAAGCGCGCAACGATGTCGCTGTTGCGAGCGCATGGCGAGTTCGCTGCTTTAGCGCCAAAAACGCCATATTGTAGACTTTCGTATAATAAATAGGGCGTCTTCGGCGCTAACGCAGCGAACTCGCAGCGACATCGTTGCGCGCTCGCGGCGATATCGTTTCATGCTCGCGGTGAAATCGTTACGCGCTCGAAGCGAACTCGCTGCGCGCTCACCTCGCTTTCAACTCGCCCGCAAATCGCTAGTGTTATAAGGGCCTAACTGGCTACCGCTAAGGGTGGCCAGTTATTGATGATTTACCTTACTCTAATTAAACGCATTTTATGATGATTCTTGACGTTTTTTACGCGCCGACAAGCACCGCAATGGGCCCGCGTGGGAACTAATGCCCAAGCTCTCTCATTCTGAGAGGGAGGCCTGTGCCCAGCAGTGGGACGTATAGGCTAGGATGATGATGATGATGATGACGCGCCGACAAAGTACCGACGTCCGACACGTCTTCCAAACCGATACCGAGCGCACAGAAAGCATTCAAGAGCGGCACCGACAATAAGGTACCTTTCTTACTAAACTTTAAGGATGTTTTAACTCATAAAAAATCGATTTAAAAACTTGTGTCTCTGTCAAATTAAAATTTAGACCCTGCTTATTAATATAGAGTTAAAAAAGAAAAAATGATTTTTTTCGACATTTTACTTCAAGCGCGATTATCTCGGAAACTAGAACCGACAACAAGGTACCTTTTACCAGATAACGCAATATATGAACGTAGAATTCTACACAGTTCAGTCTGAAGTGCTCAAAAAATCCCAGAGAAGGACAGATTTTACCCAAAAATTACTCTTTTTCTACATTTATCTTCTAAGCTTTGCTGTTCATAGGATCTCAATCGATTCCAAATAAGTTGTTAAATCGCGTTAAAAGTTTTTAGAACAAGCAAGCAACTAAATATTTTCATTTGTGTGTGAGAGTGAATAAATGTCTCCTTTCTTTCATTTGATAAATTTTGTATATCAGTTCATGGTTAGTGGCACCGTTAATTTAAATGCGTATCTAGCAGTGATCTCAATAAATGTTATTAAGAAACAACACGTGGTCTGATAATGTATTCGGAATAAATTATATGTAAATGTGGAACCTTAAATGCGACGACGGTGCTTTTGAAATTTAAATGACCTGTACAAACGAAGACGGTGTAAATGTATGTATTATTTATTTGAAAGATAAAGTCTGGTATTTACTTTAAAAAATAATTTTCTTAGCAACATTTTGAATTCACACAATCGAATTATAATGGTTGTCAATCTCTGACAGTCAAGAAAATTAATATCATGAAGTGAATTGTAAAGAGTTGCACACAGCGGTGCCCGTTCAGGTTTTTTAAATATATAAATAAACTTTGAAATATCGATTGTTGATAAAGTGATCAACTACGAATAAATAGATTCTGAAGACTGCTTGAAATGTAGATGTTTTTTTTTCATGTTTGAACTGAATCGCATACCAGGCTACCTAAGTATCATTTTCACAATATTTTCTTTGTCGGATATAAGTATGGAATGTCAGCTGAGATTTTCAGCGCAAAGATACCAATCTGTTACGTGACAGTTTTTTCTTCTATACACCGTGTTATTTTGATATCCGTTAACTTTAAGGGGACAATCTACAGCTCAGATTAAATTAATCTATCCAAGACACTAGTGGCCTAACTCTTACTGTTTCAAAGATAATCAAGAGTTAATAATTAATGATTAGCAGTAAAACAGCGTAAAGGTCCTGAATTTATGATTTTTTTCATAGTCCATAACTAATCCGTATTTGATTCACACTATTTAGCAAAATAAAGTTAAATATGATGGATTTTTTGATGCCTCTCTTATGTGTCACGTCAGTGTCACTAGTAAAGTTTGTTTATTTTACAAAATAACAATTGACAATGAATGTGAAGCTATTGTATGCAAGAAAAAAATGATTTTTATTTTCGAAAAAAAAAACTTCAATTTCGCGAAAAAGTGAATTGTCAGGAATGAACTGAGTCGTTGCCGAATTATAAAAAAAGAACACGGTGTATACATATAAATACATACATGGTCTCTTTATATTGTTCCACTTCTACTATGTACTTTGGATTTTTAAACGTAAATTTACGTCATGGCGCACAAGCCCTAGTGTAATGAATTGATCTGTGATTATGAATGACGACCGTCACTCCTAATGCGTCTCTATTAGTCTGAACGCAAATGCTGTGGATTAAAATCATTATGGTAGTTATGGAGGCTTGAAACCATGATCATGGGTATTTTAGTTAAATGCTAGTTTGTACGGCGGAAAATAGCACGTACCTCTAATTAGGGAATTTTATTTAATGACATCTAATTACGTACAAAGTTGTAGCTAAGTACATATTTTAAAAATTTGATGGGTAAAACTTAGGGAGGGATTTTATTTACATAGACAACGTTCTAGTGACGTCGTCCACCGCTTTATTTCGGCCGCTATATGACGGCGCCGCTGATCCTAGGAAACCAAAGCTCAGATATATGTTATGTTACAAATAAATAAACGGTTGCATACCAAGGCATTTATTACCAAGTAACATAAACAGAAAATAGGATATTTTGTTGTACACAAAGTGTGTCTTCAATCATTGTGGAGTTCTAAGGGCTTTGTTCAGCAGCTTTTTTTAGTTTAATTCTATATCTATAGTAGTTTGTGTAATAATGTCACGAATAAAATGTTTTTCCTCTCTTTCTTTTTCTTTCTTTCAGTGGACGTCTTCCGGCTGATGGTGATGATGAAGAGTAAGATCTTAAGAACTTTAGCTATTGCACCTTATGTGATTACAGTAAGGGTTATCAAGGACCGACGCCGTGCTGTATGTCGTTCTCATCAGACGCTATCATACTAAGAGCCTGTTTCACCACTCTCTGATAAGACCCTGGTATATTAAGTGGCAGATATGGTTATCTATTGTTTGCTCGAAAGTTATATGCCATAATTTCATTATCCCGAACTTCATTTGCCCGAATGTTTCGTTTACTAGAAAATTTATTTGATATATTCTTATTTTCCCGAAAATTAGATGCCATAATGATACGAATGCAATACGTTTTGTTTTCCATATTATTTAGTGCAATAATATTATTTAATAGAATATTCAAACGCCATACTACAGTATTTATTTTGATTATGATTGATTAAAATCGCTTTTTTCTATTACTAATCTATCTATTATCTTTATTATTCGGGCTACTAAAAAAAAAACCCTAACATCCGAAGAGCTAACCTTCGGAACCTAACCTATCCGAGTCGCTTCTGCTCCGAACCGTCTTGCTCGCTCGCTTCGCTCGCTCGCACAAATCAAAAGTCGCAATTCATACCAAACGTAATCTTTGTGATTAAAATTTACAAGCAAAGTTTACTAGACGGTGGATAAACATACTTAAATGGATAGACACATACTTAAATGCGTGTTAAACTCCCAAGATTTGAGAACACCAAATATTCGAATTTTTCAGGGACCGAACCTTGGACCTCAAATTCTGTAGTCAGGTTCTCTAACAAGTAAGCAAGTCGGTCCTCTCTGTTTATTTTGATCAAATAACAATCTGCTACATAATATTCCAAGAACTTTTTTGATTGTGTTGAAACAAGCCCTTACTGAGCAGCAATCAAACTAATTATTCTCATAATTAAAAGAAGGAGTTTTT
>NC_133480.1:13250021-13312133 GCF_025370935.1 Choristoneura fumiferana
TTTTTTTTTTTTTTATTTAGACTGGATGGCAAACGAGCATGTGGGTCTCCTGATGGTAAGATCACCACCGCCCATAAACATCTGTAACACCAGGGGTAATGCAGGGGTAATGTAGGTAATAACATCCAAATCCAAAAAAAATCGGCCAAGAGCGTGTCGGAGACGCCCAAAATAGGGTTCCGTAGTCATTACGAAAAATTAAGTAATCTTTTTCTAATGATTTCGTATTTTATACGGAATCTTCGAAGTTTAGGTAAATTTTATACCTTAGGCTGCTATTTACTTTAAAACTACTAATAATTTTCAAGCAAACTTAACCGTTATAGTTTTCCTTTTAATTTTGATATACTTACTATCATCCTGAATTTTTTCAAATTTTTCCACCCACCGGTTTAGATTTTAGAGGGGGGGACGCTCGATTTTAATGAAAATTTACACTTTAAAGTTGAATATTTCGCAAAAAAATCACTAAATCAAAAAATCGTCTTAGCAACCCCCTAATTGTTTTAAAAGACCTAGCCAACGATACCCCACACTATAGGGTTGGATGAGAAAAAAAACACCCTCACTTTACGTCTATGGGAGGTATTTTTTTTAGTTTTTTATTGTACCATTTTGTCGGCATAGTTTACATATATATCCGTGAAAAATTACAGCTTTCTAGCATTGATAGTCCCTGAGCAAAGCCGCGGACGGACGGACAGACAGACAGACATGGCGAAACTATAAGGGTTCCTTTTTGCCATTTTGGCTACGGAACCCTAATTATCAACGTCATATAGTTATCAGATAATTACTTACATCACTTTCGGAACCGACAAAACTGATTGTAGCTTTATCAGGCGCTGACCGAGGGCACCCGGAAGAATTGATAACTGATGCAGCATTTATTTGTTCGAAACAATACCGTATTTGCTCAGTTTGAGAAATTATCCAGTGACCTTTAAGTGTGTAATTGGCCGTCATACTTTTGATATTGAGCAATTGAGCATGGCAAAAAGATGGCAAGAAATGCGTAGCATACAATTATTTTTTATTCGACTGGATGGCAAACGAGCAAGTGGGTCTCCTGATGGTAAGAGATCACCACCGCCCATAAACATCTGCAACACCAGGGGTATTACAGACGCGTTGCCAACCTAAGATGCGATACCTCAAGTGCCAGTAATTTCACCGGCTGTCTTACTCTCCACGCCGAAACATAACAGTGCAAGCACTGCTGCTTCACGGCAGGATTAGCGAGGAAGATGGTGGTAGCAATTTGGGCGGACCTTGCACAAGGTCCTACCACCTGCGAAAAGTCAGCAATGCATGTGTTTTTGTATCTAATTTTGTATACTCTATGCTCCTTTTCATCGTCCCAATGCTGGACGCAGGCCTCCTCTCAGATTGAGAGGTAGGAAGTAAGGGCACTCCGTAGATCCATATTTATATCACTTTCCTTCTAGTTTGATCCCTAGACATTTAGAGCAGTAACAATTGAAAATAACTTAATCGCGTACCAGGTTAGAACCTTTTCACAATTAATTTATTACATTAGGGGGTTGCTAAAACGATTTTTCGATTCAGAGATTTGTTTGCGAAATATTCAACTTTAAAGTGCAAATTTTGATTACAATCGAGCGTTCCTCCCTCTAAAATCTAAACTGGTGGATGGAAAAATAAAAATAAAAGAACAATATGGTAGTAAGTATATCAAACTATCAAGGAAAACTATAACGGCTAAGTTTGCTTGAGAATTATTAGTAGTTTAATAGTAAATAGCAGCCTAAGGTATAAAATATACCTAAGCTTGGAAGATTCCGTACAAAATACGAAATCCTTAGAAAAATATTACTTAATTTTTGTCGTAATGGCTACGGAACCCTATTTCGGGCGTGTCCGACACGCTCTTGGCCGGTTTTTTTCCTCTGACTGCGTTTTGATGAATAACACAAGAGAGCATACAACTATGCACTGGCCTGCTATTGGTGGCTATGCAATCCGTGTTGCTTAGTGAAAATGCTCTCTCTACTCTTTTGTTTGTTTGACTTGTTTGTATAGTTTCAGCCGAAGTAAAAATTGGAGGTTATTCTCGCAATCTCTTATCAGTGAGGATTATAACAATTCAGCACCAGGTCCCGACTGCCAAGGAAACATAAACCAAAAACACTGACAAGGTTCTTTCTTATCGATTAGTTTACATATTTTCGCCGGTACATCCTGTATCAGGAAGTAGGAGTAACGAACCTCGCTTTTCGTATGTTTACCCTATGACAGGTCGCTGCGATATAAATACAGGCTTGCCGTTTGCACCTCACACTCTGGTGACTTCTGCCTACCTGGTACCTCGTCTGAAGAATATTTTCAAAATGGCTACGTTTCTGAACGTTTTTATTTTGTGTTTTATTGTAATATCGGGTTGCAAAGGGTTTCCCTTGGATGGGGATGATGACATAGTAGCCATTGAAGCAGCAAACGGTATTGATGACATGGGGGATGAGAATAAAATCGACTTGTCACATCTTGGGCCTGAGGCTTATGGTGCTCCGAGCAAAGAGAGTGGTAAGAGTTTTATTTATTTATTTTACGTGGTGGCCTAGTGGTTTGACCTATCGCCTCTCAACGGGGAACTTCACACGCACCATTAAATTGCTTCGCAGGTTGTGCCTCACGATGTTTTCCTTCACCGCAAAGCTCGTCGTGTAAATTTCAAATGTAATTCCGCACATGAATTTCGAAAAACTCAGAGGTTTGAACCCACGATCTTCTGCTTGAGGCCATAGGTCAAACCGCTAGGCCACCGTGACTTGTACCATAACATTACCATGTATTAACTTCGATGCAAAAAGAGGGGTATTCGATAGTCTCATTAGGATCGGTTCAGACATTTTTGAAATTGAAAACCTCGAAATAGCAATGTCTTTCAACGTTTTTGCGTTGGACGTTATTAAGGTGCGTATTTTGTTTCATGTTGATATTTTCAGAGTTAAAGTTACAATCATGTTTATTCTAATTCTTTAGTTAGCCCAATACCAAAACTCGCCGAGTAATTATATGCCTGAGTATGACTAAACATAAATAAGAAAAGCTGGTATTAAAACTGCACAATGCGAGTCAAGCTCCTTTCGCATATTTTTATGTATTTAATGACTTAAACTTCTTTAAAAGATCAATCTTAGTATTATCATAAACAACTAGAAAGGTTGAAAACCATCGAATGTCCCCGACATAACTATGTACCTACCACCACTGGAAATTGGCTTTCACGTAAAAAAAAAACACATCGGAATAGACCCATCCCTTCGAGAGCTACTATGCCATAGACAGACAGACATAGCGTCAAACTTATAAGAATCCTTGTTTTGGTTAAAAGTACCTAAGTAAGCCGGAAAAAAACCTTGAATTTAAAATGCTTTTTTACGAAAACTTGTGTCTCATATTTTCTTTCCGAAATTAAGTCAACAAACCCATTTATCAATTTCGGCACGACCGGGTGCGTGTGTTGTTGTACTGTATGACGGGTGTCATCGGTTCACGATACACCAGGCAATCAGCAATGACTTGGAGATCCTGGCTCTGACGGCTCACTTCCTTGCAGTAATGATGTCCTGATAACGATGGTCTTTAACACGTTTTACGATTGTTTTACTGCGGCGCATTTTATTACAAACGTCTAACTGGCAATCGGGGAACCAGTAAAATTAACTTGAATCATTAATAGCCGCTTTGGTAACATCAAATTAATGTGCAGGCGGCTTCAATAGTTTTTTTTATTGTTTTTAAATTATGATATGAAAAATAACAAAGTTAATCCCACTAATATTAATTATAATTGCGAAAATTTTGTTAGTCTCTATGTTTGTTTGTTACCTACCACTTCACGTCTTAACCGCTGAACCGATTAAGTCCCGGGGAAGGACATAGAATAGTTTTTATCCAGGAATATTGCATAGTTCCCGAGGGATAGCAATAAACGTTCTACGTGAACGGAGTCGCGGGCAACATTGACTAATATTGACGTCTACGATATTTTAATTAGAATTAAGTTGAGACCGAGATTAGACCGAAACGACTTTAGAGCGTTGAGGCTGTACATGCAATTATGAACGCGTGTGTACATATATATGTAAAAAAAAATTAAGAATACTTAACTGTAGCCCCATTTTCAACATTTCCCATCGCAGGCGATGCACTGTCAACATGGGACGAGTCGTCCCCCGATGAATCCCGAGGAGATGGGTGAATACGCAGAGGGAGACATCCTGATCCCGCAGTTGGGCAGGAACGGGATGCGCGATGAGTCTATGCGGTGGCCCAGCGGCATCATACCGTACGTCATTGAAGGGCGGTACAGTGAGTATTTTACCTCTTTACTAGTTATGTCAATTTGGTAGTATAAGTACTACCGTACGTCGAGGCTTGGAGAGCTACTCTACTTTTTTGAAAGAGAGAAAGAATATGGCATATTATTGGCAACAATTAATTAGGTAGGTGTAACTTTTTATTGACATTCCAGTTTTTTATAATGCATTAATTTTATATAATTTATAATTCAAGGCTGGAGTGAACTACATTTTCGCTTTCATCCGGGCTTACCAGTAAATGGGGTGAGAAAGACGTCAATCGTTGGTCAATTGCAAAAAAAAAAGACTTTTTAAGATGTTAAGCACCCACCTGACTAGGGGATTTCTCGAGTTTTTAACGTTATTTTATTTACTCACCCTGAATAATGCCGGATTATCCCTTCAAACCCACTAGGTACTTCTTCAAATATTAAACGTACTGTTCAGAACTTTGAATGATTTTCAACAGGCCAAGAGCAGCATGACACCATTAAGAAGGCAATAGCGGACTATCACCGTCTGACATGCCTCCGCTTCGTGCCGTACAACGGGCAGAAGGATTACATCAGCATCCAGAGCGGCAACACCGGTTGCTGGTCCAGCGTCGGACGGATTGGTAAGATGTACGAAGCTCGCGGGTTCGCGGGTTCGATTCCCGGCCGCGGCAGATACTTGTATGAATAATACGAATGTTTGTTCTAGGGTATCCGTTGCCTAGTATCCATAGTACAAGCTTTGCTTTGTTTGGGACTAGCTAGGTCAATTGGTGTGAAGTGTCCCATGATAAAAGAGAAAGAGAAAGAGATGTTGCTTGCTTATGAAATCCTGGTACCTAATTAAAACCCAGTGAAAACGGAATTTCACTAGCTGGTCATTTTCACTTTCAATGTAACTACTTGTTTTTTTTTTTCAGAAATAGATAATTCTCCTCAGAATCACGAGCACTTTCGTTCTGAAGGAGAAAAAATTGTCCCCAATTTTCAATTTTTCGGTGCCATTGTAATGACCAATATAAACTGTATTAAAAAAAGTTACAAAATCTGATGATTGACTGATTCGAGCGTTGCTTTGAGGAGATTTATATGAATGAACTTCAAACTTTTTCCTTCCTGCTATTCTGCTAGAAAACCACCTTGACAGCAAGGAAAAAGTTTGCTGTTCAACTCAAAAGTACCTGATTATATAGATTGAATGCTGTTAATCGAAATCTTTAATTACCTAGATTCATGTGAACGATTACATAATTCCATACACCTCGTAACCCATGTTCTCCTGATACCAGGCGGCCGCCAAGAGGTGAACCTGCAGAACCCAGGCTGCGTGTCTAAGAAGGGCACGGTGCTGCACGAACTGTTGCACGCCGTTGGATTCATGCACGAGCAGAGCCGGCACGAGCGCGACGATTACGTCGATGTGCGGTACGACAACATCAAGGCAGGTGGGTTCAGACAAAGAATACAGTCACCTGCTCACCAGTACTATTAATATCTGCCACAGCGGGGCATTAATAATATCAGACACGTCTTACCGGGACTAGTGATAGACTCATGTCAGATATCTTTGCCGGCTCTGTTGTATCAGACATTGGTGCCGGTGATTGTATAGAATAGAATAAACCAATATCGACTTCCGTTTATGAAAATGGAGAACTGATTGAACTATGAGAGGAGGTGGTCAGTCTTGCATATCACAGGTATATTAACCTGGGAAAATGCGATCTAATCGCGTCAGCATTCCTTCTTAGTAGTTAGTAATAGCGACTAGTATGAAGTACAGTCGAGTTCATAAACTTGTGAGTAAAAATTGGATCACAATTATCTGAACACTACTCTATTGTTAACGGCGTAGAAGCGTGTTCAGATATTTTTGACCAAATTCTTGCTCACAAGTTTATGAACTCGACTGTAGAAGTATGATGTTGATGTTGATGAACAAAACTTGTATAAGCAAATATGCAAAGTAAGGCTCCAAATCCAGCCAAAGGACACGACACAATCACATCAAGATCAGTAATTAAAATATTAATTGATAGCACATGAAGTACCAATATTTTGCATTAATCTAACAAGTAAAATTTTATTCACCTTTATTTTGTAATTTGGTACATGTAATTTTGAACATGAAACTACTCCCGTCTTACTCACGTGTTAAATAGAGTTTGTTTGGGCTATTTCGTAGCCCTTCTTCATAGGAACACGCGACTCGGCGGCTGCTGCGAGCTAAACTCGATTTAATTTATTTAAGTTATCCGTTACAATATCATTTGATTTGGTACTTGTAGTGTGGATAACACAATGCTAAACTCAACAAGAGGTATCATCAAATGAAATAAGTAGTTTATTATGCTAGAAAAGGGTTGTTTGACAGGTGTTGGTGCTTGACGAAAAAGATTATATTGATCGTACAGCAGTATTAACTAGTGTTTTTCCTTCCAAGGCTCTGAGAATAACTTCAAGAAGGCGGATGCCAAGCGCACCAACGACTTTGGCGTCCCGTACGACTACAACAGTGTGATGCACTACTCGGAGTACGCTTTCTCCAAGAACGGCCGCAAGACCATCGAACCCAAGGTAACCTGGTCAACGTTTTAGTCAAATTAAACATGGCAATTGGCAACTACAATGACCAGGCACTCGGATGTCTACCTTTTAAATTAATGCAATTTTACTGGATGATATCTATCTACATTCATCTCGGGGACATGGCCAACCTGTGAGCAAATCTTCTTTGAAATTCGTGCAGCTGTTTATGTTTGATTGAACCACAATCAAACAACAGTAACAGGACAGGATGTCTTCCGGTTGATGTGATGATTATAAATTTAAGCAAAGATAAACTTTGTACACTAAGAAATATAATAGCACCCGGGCGACCGAGCTTTGCTCGGACTAAAACTCGACAATAAACGTTTTCCCAGAGATAAGACCAAGCTAGATCGATTCGATCCCCGGAAACCCCAATACCAAATACCAAATTTCATCGAAATTGTTGGAGCCGTTTCCGAGATTCTGAATATATACAAAAATTGCTCAGTTAAAGGTATTAGATAGATAAATCCTGGAAAAGGGATTTTTCCGCCGGATATATATAGCGATGAAGTCACTGTAATAGTTAGAAATATTATACATACAGCAGTAATAGGTACATAATAGTACATTGTGTCTTAAGGGCGGTAAATAAGGAATTACGAACGAGAGTCTATTAGAAGCCCGAGGTCGAAGACTGAGGGCTTTAATGAGTCGATGTTCGTAATTCTAGTACCGCCCGTGCGACATACAATGTTTTTCATCACATTTGCGAGTAAAATTTTAAATTTCTAAAGAAAAAAACTATAATTGTTCCAAATATTTGCGATACCTTAGGCTGCGCTTTTGCCAGCGCCGCTCTCCCCCTCCCCCTCCCGTAGTGCGCCGCAACGTGCGTGTGCGTGTGGTCCTGCAGCAACAGCGCGCGCAGCACCATCAGTACGGGCACGGACTCATTTACCGTCCTTGGGCTTCATGAAAAGATTTTTTTTTACGCGCAATGACTCATTTACCGACCACGGGTTTCATGACAAGCACATTAAGGTCGAGGGTTTTATTTGGGGGGTTGCAACCAAGGTAGCCTGCATGTTACGACACTGTTTACGAGCAAGTGTGATGAAAATAAAGTACTATAGCAAAGACATGATTATGATCCCAAGGTTGGCGGCGTGACTCTCGGCCAGAGGGAGGGCTTGAGCCGGGGCGACGTTAAGAAGGTCAATGCGATGTACAACTGCCACAAAGAGTAAGTACTTACATTTGAACTCACACACCTTACCTATACTTCGTTTTTTTTGCATTAGAAAGAAGGTAAGCGATCTTGACGTGTCTTTGTGTTGAAAAGCACTTTTGAAAAAAAAGTCACAGCAAATAGAATTCTAAGAGAGATGTTCAGAAACCATAAACGCAAGAGTGCGGGAAAATCGAGATGGTAATGTTGATGGTTTTATTTACGTAAATGTCTGTGTTTGTTAACAATGTATACTTACTGTCTCTTTTTCAAGCGATGAGAGCATAGCAGAGTGAAGAAGGTCAGTGCGCTAAAACTACTCCCGATTTTTTTGCGTTGAGACGCCTTAAGGGTCCATAGACACTATGTCCTTTGCTTTTTTTTTAACTTTATTTTAGTTTTCAGGATTTACTATCCATTACATTTACCATTGCTATACATATAATAGTTTTATTTTCTCCCGTGTCATCCATTATGCTGTGTAAGCCTTGTTCTACGAAACATAAACATGTCAACGCCATTAACAATTTATCTAATTTAAATATAATTCAGTTTCCGAAGACTGAAGTTTCTTTTGACATAATTGATCAAACAAGTTAGGTTGCTAATGTTTTTTTAATGTTATTTCAGGGAGCCAGAGGGCGGTTGGCTGGGTGCCGTCTGGCAAGGCTTCTTCGGGTAAAACCTACGATTAGGATTGTAGGCAGTGGCGATTACCTACTTAAATACTAGAAACTGACATGAGCTTCTATGGGTGTGTAGATGAAAAACAGGGTCGGTATTTTCAAGTCGGTATTATCCGTGCCGGTAAAGAGTGTCACCAGTCAAAACGATCGAGTCAAAGACACAAATTATTTTTTTATGTTTTTTATTCTGGACTATAGAACAACCCGTAACCGACCGGACTGTCGTAATTTGGCGGTAAAGAAAACTCTTTCATTTTTTAAAATTAATTGATGCTACTTAAAAATCTGATATTTTTTCTATTAATTAGAAAAGTTATTCCTATTGATATAAAAAGTTTCAAGCATTTCTAAAATTTTCATCCATTCCCCATTGAATCTTGTCCAGTATGTCCCGCAAAACTATTTTCTGTTTTTGGGGCAAAGTTTAACTAAACTTTTGATGTCTTTTATATATTATTTAACACTCAAGAAAAGAAATATTTACTTATCGAATTAATATCCTTCTTTCTGCTTTTTTGCTTTTCGGTTAAAAATAGGCTGCAATTTTGTTTTGTGTTATTCAGAATGTGTTAGTGAAATATGTATTTTATTAGTTGCCGTTGTAATAATAAAATTGAATGATCCATTATTTTTAATGAAGAAAATGTCTTACTTACCGTGTAAAATCGCCATTGTCTTCATATTTCCACAGAAATGACGAATGTATTTCTTGTAAATTAATTCCTCTATGAATTTAAGTTTATTCCAAAGATCTGTCATCGTTAATTTAAGTTTTGTAAGTATGTGTGCTAGTCCTTACTTTATATTTTATATTTACGATTAAAATTATTTCGAAGCAAAGTTTGTGATTTAACTTTTATTTACGTTTCCACGTTTGATTAACTACAAACAACAGCTAAGTCTATGCAACAAATGTGTGTTCATGCAGCTCCTCCACCTTCAAACACGCACAAATAACACAAACGCAACATCACCACCACCACACTAAGCTACGCGTTTCGAACTCAACCAGCGTTCATCCTTAAAGCAAAACAACCGTCTACAATGCTACCAGATGTTATGATATAAAGCTCCGCAAAGTAACTCCTGATCCAATAAATTGTTTGTGCCTTTGTGTTAAGAATGTTTTTGAGTATAAGTGTGTAGTACCCAAGTAGTATATAGTATCACATAAATCACTAGTACCTGGGCGACCGAGCTTTGCTCAGGCTAAAACTCGATAACATGCGTTTTCCCAGAGATAAGACCGAGCTAGATCAATTTGTCATCCCACATACCAAATTTCATCGAAATCGTTGGTTGGTCGAAATGGTCGTTTCCGAGATTCTGATTATATATTTACAAGAATTGCTCGTTTAATATAAGATAGATACTTAGATGTAGTTACAAAAGTATTTATGGATGCTCTCTCTAATACTAAAAAAATACTACGTTAATTAATTATTTTCACACGATACTGAGTTAAAATTTAGTCTACGATATGATAATGAAATGATAAATAATTATAACCTTTTAGGATCACAGTAACATTTAATCCTATACACTTGCATTTATCTACAAACTAAAGCACACTCCGATGTCGTCGCGGGTCGTTGACATTACGATTTTTCAGTCATCTTGATTTCCATTTCCATGAGGCATTTGATGAATTGGTAAGATCGCTCGCATTTGCATGATTCATCTGCAAAAAATATTTTTCAAAGATGTGTGTGTGTGTGTTCAGCTGTGTAGATCGAACTGGGTTGATAAAAATCAGTCAATTCATCAGAATTCGATAATTATTGATGTACTTCTCCAATGAGAAGCAATAACGAGCATTGCCTGCAAGTGTTGGTAATAAATGTGTGCCGAGAGAATTAATTTGTTCTTTGTTATTTTATGTAATCTTTTCGAAATCAATTCAAATCTTAATTTACCGCCCTTAAGACACAATGTACTATTAATTTTAACGCTGTTTTGTAATATTTTGGCTGTAGTCAGATACGCCGCATTACCCATTGTTATGTACGCAGCATTGCAGCAGATCAAACCACTGTCACGGCTATTTGACCGTCCGTAGTACCAGGATACTATAAATGTGAGGAGCTTACTTCTGTCAGCGGCGCAAGCGGCGGCCGTCTCCGCGACGTCGCTGAGCACGCGCACGCCGCGGATGCTGGACAGCGCTGGTTCGGCGCGCGCCGCGTCGAACTGACCATCTGCTGACGCTATTTCTACCATCTCCAGCACACAGCGGATGTAGCACTGGAAAACGAGGGGACAATTACAAGAGTAGAAATTAGGTATAACAGGGATTATACACATTTGTCCTGTAGCTTATGACGAGGCCTATATCTAACACAAAAGCGTACGCGAAATGGGGCCTATTTAGGCGATGAAATAAAGTAATTCACCCTGATTTGATACACACATATAACGTTCACACAAATTTCTTTTTTGTGATTTTTGTACTATGAATCCTTAGTTGCGGATTAATTATATTTTTGGACTAGTGTTTTCCTAGCACAATTCGCTAGGATTTGTACTTAACGTAATGAGAAATGATATATTACTGATTAGCGTACATTGATAATAATGGAAAAATGGCAAAAAGTCAAATACCCCGTCGTTAGGAGATAGCTGAATATCAATACATATATGAATAAGACTCGACTCTATCTATTCTCTTCTCTTCTTACCCGTGCCGAGTACACAAACTAAAAATTAATTCGAAATCCAGTTGAATGATCAAAAACGCCAAGCGATCTGTATTAAAGTGATAGCAAAACATTTTTAAAAATAACAAACCTTTGGTGTTCTGTCAGTTTCATCAGGGAAACTCCCGCTTTCATTTAGCGCTAGCAAATATGCTGAAAAAGAGAATATATGCATTACAAACAGAAGATACTAGATACATACAAGATAATCTCTGAACCGAACTACTTCGATCCGAGGGGCCCTTGCAACCGCAAACGTGCCGGCTATTTTAGAACCGAATGGTATCGCACGTGACGACAAGATGCCTGACGGAATATCTCTTATCCCTTGAAAACAAGTCTTTAGAGTCAAGTAGAGACAGCGGTATCTTCACACGTTGGCATGCCACAACTTCCACTCGAGCAGGAGCGGCGGCGCAAATATACCTACTTGTGTATGGCAGTTACGTATTTGCACCATTTGGGGTAGAAAATTTCATATAGTTTTCAATTCAACGTATAAATTTAAACAACTACGAGCAGTCAACTCGTGAAGAATAAATTAAAAGATTACTATACCTAGGTACATTTTTATACTAACACATTTCTATCCTAAATGTTTCGTTGCAGTCCATCATAGCACGCATGATATCCACGTTATTCATGTCATCCTGGTCAGCTGGAGGGGATGTATCTTCACTCTTGGTTTTAGCATCATCCTTAGGGGTCTCTGCTTCCTTGGTACTTGCAGATTCCGCCAGCGAAAGTACCAAGAACAGCAGAACTGGTACAAACGAGTATGTGATGTACTTTGACATCTTGACTTCTTACTGAAGTCTGTTGAGCTATGTGCTGACGAGATTTTATATGTGAGTTATAGCTGAAGTCAGGGATAACCAACATTTTTGGATTTCACAAAGTATAAACTGTGAAAAAACTTTCATTATTTTCGTTAAATGGGACTCCTTATAACATTTTTAAATGGTTCTCGATCGCAGAAATAATTTATAAGAGTGGTAGACATTTAATGAGCGAGCTAATATATCGAATGTAGAATTTTTCACAGTTCAGTCTGAATTACTCAAAAAATCCCAGAGCTGGGCAGATTTTACCCAAAAATTACTCTTTTTCTACACCTATCTTCTAAGCTTGGCTGTTCATAGGATCTCAATCGATTCCAAATAAGTTGTTAAATCGCGTTAAAAGTTTTTAGAACAAGCAAGCAACTAAATATTTTCATTTGTGTGTGAGAGTGAATAAATGTCCCCTTTCTTTCATTTGATAAATTTTGTATATCAGTTCATGGTTAGTGGCACCGTTAATGCGTATCTAGCAGTGATCTCAATAAATGTTATTAAGAAACAACACGTGGTTTGGTAATGTATTCGGAATAAACTATATGCGACGACGGTGCTTTTTGAAATTTAAATGACCTGTACAAACGAAGACGGTGTAAATGTATGTATTATTTATTCGAAAGATAAAGTCTGGTATTTACTTTAAATAAAAAAAATTCTTAGCAACATTTTGAATTCACACAATCGAATTATAATGGTTGTCAATCTCTGACAGTCAAGAAAATTAATATCATGAAGTGAATTGTAAAGAGTTGCACACAGCGGTGCCCGTTCAGGGTTTTTTAAATTATAAATAAACTTTGAAATATCGATTGTTGATAAAGTGATCAACTACGAATAAATAAGATTCGAGAGATGAAATCAAAGCATCACTTTCCAACACTTTGTCAGCTTTACTGCTTGAAATGTAGATGTTTTTTTTTCATGTTTGAACTGAATCGCATACCAGGCTACCTAAGTACCATTTTCACAATATTTTCTTTGTCGGATATAAGTATGGAATGTCAGCTGAGATTTTCAGCGCAAAGATACCAATCTGTTACGTGACAGTTTTTTCTTCTATACACCGTGTTATTTTTGATATCCGTTAACTTTAAGGGGACAATCTACAGCTCAGAGTAAATTAATCTATCCAAGACACTAGTGGCCTAACTCTTACTGTTTCAAAGATAATCAAGAGTTAATAATTAATGATTAGCAGTAAAACAGCGTAAAGGTCCTGAATTTATGATTTTTTTCATAGTCCATAACTAATCCGTATTTGATTCACACATATTTAGCAAAATAAAGTAAAATATGTGGATTTTTTTGATGCCTCTCTTATGTGTCACGTCAGTGTCACTAGTAAAGTTTGTTTATTTTACAAAATAACAATTGACAATGAATGTGAAGCTATTGTATGCAAGAAAAAAAAATTTTTATTTTCGAAAAAAAAAACTTCAATTTCGCGAAAAAGTGAATTGTCAGGAATGAACTGAGTCGTCTGCCGAAGTTAACGAATATAAAAAAGAACACGGTGTATACATATAAATACATACATGGTCTCTTTATATTGTTCCACTTCTACTATGTACTTTGGATTTTTAAACGTAAATTTACGTCATGGCGCACAAGCCCTAGTGTAATGAATTGATCTGTGATTATGAATGGCGACCGTCACTCCTAATGCGTCTCTATTAGTCTGAACGCAAATGCTGTGGATTAAAATCATTATGGTAGTTATGGAGGCTTGAAACCATGATCATGGGTATTTTAGTTAAATGCTAGTTTGTACGGCGGAAAATAGCACGTACCTCTAATTAGGGAATTTTATTTAATGACATCTAATTACGTACAAAGTTGTAGCTAAGTACATATTTTTAAAAAGTTTGATGGGTAAAACTTAGGGGAGGGTCGACTTATCTACCGGGTGTGGCCTGTAATACGAGCAAAAAATTAAAACATAGATCGTCCTCGTCAAACTGAACAACATTACTTTAGCGACTTTTAAAAATGACACGGTTTCCTAGAGAGGTAATTGACACCTCTCTCTAGGAAACCGCGCCATTTTATTTACATAGACAACATTCTAGTGACGTCATTCATCGCTTTATATCATCGGGTGGTATATGACTGCACCGCTGATCCTAGGAAACCAAAGCTCAGATATCTGTTATGTTACAAATAAATAAACGGTTGCATACCAAGGCATTTATTACCAAGTAACATAAACAGAAAATAGGATATTTTGTTGTACACAAAGTGTGTCTTCAATCATTGTGGAGTTCTAAGGGCTTTGTTCAGCAGCTTTTTTTAAGTTTAATTCTATATCTATAGTAGTTTGTGTAATAATGTCACGACTAAATGTTTCTTCTTTCTTTGTATTCCTTTCTTTCAGTGGACGTCTTCCGGATGATGGTGATGATGATGAACTTTAGCTATTGCACCTTATGTGATTACAGTAAGGGTTATCAAGGACCGACGCCGTGCTGTATGTCGTTCTCATCAGACGCTATCATACTAAGAGCCTGGTATATTAAGTGGCAGATATGGTTATCTATTGTTTGCTCGAAAGTTATATGCCAAAATTTCATTATCCGAATTTCACATGCCCGAAACTTTATTTGCCCGAATGTTTCGTTTACTAGAAAATTTATTTGATATATTTTTATTTTCCCGAAAATTAGATGCCATAATGATACGAATGCAATACGTTTTGTTTTCCTTATTATTTAGTGCAATAATATTATTTAATAGAATATTCAAACGCCATACTACAGTATTTATTTTGATTATGATTGATTAAAATCGCTTTTTTCTATTACTAATCTATCTATTATCTTTATTATTCGGGCTACTATAAAAAAAAAACCTAACATCGAAGGCTAACCTTCGGAACCTAACCTATCCGAGTCGCTTCTGCTCCGAACCTTCTAGCTCGCTCGCTTCGCTCGCTCGCACAAATCATAAGTCGCAATTCCAAAGAAACCCAAACCAAACGTAATCTTTGTGACTAAAATTTACAAGCAAAGTTTACTAGACGGTGGATAAACATACTTAAATGGATAGACACATACTTAAATGCGTGTTAAACTCCCAAGATTTGAGAACACCAAATATTCGAATTTTTCAGGGACCGAGCCCTGGACCTCAAATTCTCTGTTTATTTTGATCAAATAACAATCTGCTACATAATATTCCAAGAACTTTTTTGATTGTGTTGAAACAAGCCCTTACTGAGCAGCAATCAAACTAATTATTCTCATAATTAAAAGAAGGAGTTTTTCCTTCGATATCATTATTTTCCACTTTGTTCTCTTCCTTGTACATTTCATCAGCTCCCTTGTCTCCATACCGTTCAGCTTTACTTTCTGACTCGCTGTTCACGTTATTTGCTCGGACCTCTCCCTCACTTTGGAAGTTCTCGCTATTGCCATCTCCTTCTTGCTTGCTGTAGTGCTCCTCGCGGGCCCTCTGATCTTCTTCTGCGTTATTCTTTTCATTGTTGTAGCGATCTTCAGCGTTGTTGGCATTTGTTTCCTGCTGTTTCTCACGATATTCCTTTTCGTTTTCGTATTTGTCTTTATTTACTTCACTGAAATACAAGTTTATGTTCCATTACATTTTTCAAACAAGATTTTTGTCAGTTTATCGAGGTTTATCCTTACGTATATTAGGTATCAAAAATGTAATAAAATATAACTACCTATTTAAATTTTTGTCACGTGATCGCTCTTGGAACATTAAAAATATAAGACTGATAATTAACAAATTTAAAGCGCCTGTATAAAACTATAAGGGGCTGTTTCACCATCCATTGATTAGTGTTAACTGGCGGTTAGGTGTGATGCCGTCTCTATTTGTTTTGTTCGAATAGACGGAGACGGCATCACATTTAACCGTCGGTTAACGCTAATCAATGGATGGTGAAACAGCCCTTAAATGAATTACGTAGCTACAGCTCAATAAGTCATTAGGCGCTTCAGCACTAAGAAATCAGAACAACAAAGGAGTCTACCTATTCTTTTCTTGTTTTTCATAATCGCTCTCCCCTTTGCTTTCGTACTTTTTTCCCTCCTGGTTCCAGTAAGTAGTCTCCTCATCACCACGCTCCTGGTACTCATGGCTGCCGCGCTCTATGGAATAGTCTGGGATGACAACTTCCATCCTGTCTGGTGACCTAGTAATACGGTAGGCTTTGGAAGTAGGTAACTGTGAGACTGAAAAAAAATATTTTGAATACATTCATGTCTTAGATGTAGAATAATTAGAATTTTACGAAGTGTTTATTCGCAATGAAAATGGTTTTGAATCGAAAAGCTGTCGAAGCAATGAGAGCTATCGCGTATGAATTCGCCACTAGAGGCGCTAGTGTAGCGTGAGGTCGCCGAAATGTCAAATCTCATAGTTTTTGGGTGAGCTACGCGGGTTTATTTATAATTAGAATAGTTTTGTGAATATTTTGCAATATCTGAAACTAATTTTGGCAAATATGCGTTCCGGGGCAATGAATGTCTGTGTTTTGAGACAGTTTTGTCTTTCGGAAACCTTTGTCCTCCCTTTTTTCCGAACAAAACGGGGACTATGCAATACTGTGGCATGCTCGATATTTTTATGGTACGGTTTTAAAGTGTATTAAATATGATTTTAATCTAAACTTTATTTTCACGCCCGTAATAATATACTTTGAAAGCCATACCTAAAAACCTCACGCAACAGTGCGCCATCTAGTGAGACAAAAAACGATAGCCCTCATTGCCTATGCTCTTGCTGATATTACTCGTAGTTAGTACGCTAATAAATATGGCTAATGGCTTATGGAAGTACCTAACGATGAATCTTACCAGCAATGCAGACAGATACAACAAGGCAAATCCTTCTTGATGCCATCTTCGACGTTTGTGTCTGAACATTGTAGCGGACCATTTTATACTTTCCTTATGAAGTCTTTTCGAAAGTACTTATCTGTTACAATAACTTAATTATAGGCTCTAAGTTCTAAGTCTAAGTATTCTGAGATAGTAGTCACGCAAGGAGATATAAGTTGGTATTAGTAATTTTAATAATTACATAACATACCTATGTGTGTATTATGGAATCATTTGTTTAGAGACTTACCGGTGATACTGATTCTCCACCGCCAAGACCACTTTTTCAAGTGTATAGGGACTTGGCAGAAGAGATGTACTAGAAGGTACACAGAGGGTATCCGTTCATTTCATAACTAACGTTTGGCAACCTGATTCATTTTACAAACTCTTAAACTGTAAATATTTTAGGATTTATTTCAGGGCCATCGCCAACCCTTGAGGTTAGATTAAGTTAGTTTCATAAAAATCCTGAAATATTTACAGTTTCAGAAATATTAAATTATTAAAAATTGCGAAATGAAAAGTTGCAAAATAAATCTGCAGGTTGCCAAACGTTAGTTGCCAAGCGAAACATTAGTGAACCGTACCAGAAACTATCACGATTATGACGATTAAAACGATAGTCTTTATACAGGCTTCATACTTACGGCTTAGCGGTGCCGTCATGAGGCTGCATTTCCACCAGAGATGTGCGAGGAATATGTTTTTCATGAACCAATAGAAACTCTTCATTTACCTATCCTCGCACAACACCCCTCTGATGGAAACAGGTGAGCGGAGCGAGGCGAGGTAAGTGAAGTGTTCCTATTGGTTCATGAAACACACATGCAGGTGCAGCAGGTGGTGCATTGCAGGTGGTAGGACCTTGTGCAAGGTCCGCCCGGATTGCTACTACCATCTTGCTGGCTAATCCTGCCGTGAAGCAGCAGTGCTTGCACTGTTGTGTTTCGGCGTGGAGAGTAAGACAGCCGGTGAAATTACTGGCACTTAAGGTATCCCATCTTAGGCCTCTAGGTTGGCAACGCATCTGCAGTACCCCTGGTGTTGCAGGTGTCTATGGGCGGTGGTGATCTCTTACCATCAGGAGACCCACTTGCTCGTTTGCCATCCAGTCGATTAAAAAAAATCATTCCTCGCAACACATCCTCGCTCATATCTGGTTGACACGCAGCTGAAAGCTAGTTGATATCGGTGTAGATGTGTGCATAGCATAGGTGTTGTGGCGTTTATCCGCTAGGGGACGCTACAGTACAGTCAAGGTCAAAGATACGTTTACGCTCTACTACATTCTCGCTGTCTAAAAATATAGTTTAGTTTAGTTTTAAAGTATAGTTTAGTTTGGTGTAGTTATAATGTAGTTTTGTATAAAATTGTCAGATGACATACAGCGACAAGGTACTAAAGTGTAAAGATTATCTTCAGAACGGTTTTACTGTTACCTATTGATGCGGTTTTCTGTAATGGATTCGATGTTTATCTGCGATGGTTCTCTGATAGGCGTTAATTAAATCGTCAATAAAAATACTTTTTGAGTACCTATCTATCCGTATCAATCCGGATTTAGTTAGATACATAGTAAACTATGAACTATGTCGTGAAGGCGCACCAAACAGACAAACAGACTCACTTACGCGTGATGTGTTAAACCATCGACCTTCAATCATGCAATCAGCATTCCATTTGGGTCTTGTCGAAGAACATGGCTCATCCTGTCACTTATCTTATCAGCTTTCCTGCTAAATATGTAAAACTGTCACTGCTGTAGTTCGTATGAGTTAGTACGGGTGACAGGTAATTAAGTTAACAAGAACGAAATGTTTGCAATTCGTCAAGTTATAGTTATTGTTTTGGGTATTTATTTTGTTCAAGTGAGAGGAGACAGTAAGTATACAGTTCCGTTACCATTAATATGTATTTAAAGAAATATTGTTTTTCACGACACTGCTCGAAAATGTGGCCATAGATAATCTAAATCCAGTACCCAATAGTACCCAAGTATATTTAACAGCTGACTCATTTATGGCTCGCAAAAGACGATGACAATATTTTTCCCGGGCGTGCTGAAACGACAATCGGACCAATCAAAATTGACCGATGAGAATGCGCCATTTATGAGTTTAATGAGGTGTTTTCTTTCTTAAACGCATAATATGAAAAAACGCCACAGCATCGCAGCAGGTCGGACATGCCGAGGAAGACATTTTTATTTCCTCGCAGTGGTCTTGAAAAGTACAATATTTAGTCTCGGCCAAAAGTGCAATAGATGAACTAGTATTATCGAAGGCCTCCCCTTCGGGTCGGCCTTCAAACTAACTCATTCATCTACTGCTTATTTTCCAGCCTCTACAACAATGTACTATTTATTAGCGGAAGGTTTGTTCAATGATATCTTGTAAACAATAAACCTAATAGACATAGAAAAGTTGAAAACCCTAGACATTGTTATTTCAAAATTCAATATCTCAAAAACGACAACCAATTTTTATCAAACATTACTAAAAACCAACGCAAGAAAACTCATTTTCCCTTTAAAAAAATGCATAAAATACAGTCTATCCGCTTGATAGCTATGATGCTACAGAGTCTACAGTATAGACAGACAGATATTAGCGTCAAACTTATAACACTCCCTTCTTGCGTGTGAGTTTAGAAAAAAAAGTGCGACATCGCCCCCGACTAACCCACTCGAATGCCTTGATCGCTTGCATACCTAATATTTACACGCATTAGTGGCCATCTATCATAAGTCACGACATTGGTATCAATCATACCACAATATTAATTTAAACATCTTATAATTTCACCATTACTTTTTTAGGTCCATATGGTCTCGAGCAAAACTATTCTCGAGTTTTCAAAGACATGCCCGCACTGTTCGAACGTATAATGGAAATGCTACAAGAGAAGCCACAAGTTCTGGAGACTAATGACGTCATCACCTTTTATGATAAAGTGTTCAACCAAGTGTCCCCTGTTAGTCCAGACGAAATGAAATTAGACAAACGAGAGGTTAATTTAGACGATTCTATTGATAACTTCGGTGGTACTGAAGCAAAACAGCAATATAATATGCTCTTTAAAGATAATGATGATTTTGAAGCATTCATTGGTTCTGCAGGATCTGACGTATCTAAACTAATAAGTGCTGATGAGATGGTAGATATGATGCTGATAGTAGAGCAAAAACTGGAGGAGTATAACCATGACAATGATTAATTTTGCTGATTAATTTTATATTTAAGCGTGACGAGGCAACGCTCAGGCAGAGGACTGAGTTACTTTCGGTTTATGATAATCGTAAGGATGTACTTCTTTATACACTAGTTAGTTTGTCTTAGAATACAATACAATTACTCTTATGGAACACTAACACATAGGTAGGCAGTACAGAAAACTTCCTTTAATAATAAAGACATATTAAATGAATGTGATTTTCTTACTTTGAGAACAAAGATAATATTAGCAGATTATTATGCTATAAAGACTATTAATATTCAAAGAAACATTAAAACTAATCTAGTTTTATAAAAACAAGCAATACCTACATAATCTTGTGTTCAACGCTAATAAAACTAGATAATTATATCAAGAAATTAAATTATTTTATAAAATTTATGTAATATCAAGCAAACGTGTCCATTCAATGTCAAGTAAACACAGAAGGCCGAAGAAAGGTTAGAGGTGAGTGGAAATCTGCTGGAACTGTATAATTATGATTAAGTGAGTAGTGACGCTGCTTAGAATCTGTAACAGAGACACATAATTAATGTAATATGAAAGGTATTGACTATCATAAAGCATAGCACAGGTTTTCTTTACTTGTTGTTTCGTTTCTAAATGGAAACAAACTTCAACCACGTCTTCACAACCCTAAAAACGTTGTGGTTCGGAGCAGTTCAAAAGCTAAAGTACAGTTCTTGGGCGAATATTCGAGCGTTTTGACCGCGCGGTCAATCGTCAATAGCGTCCACGTTTATTAGCACAACGGAAAAGACTAGTCACAAGAATTTTAATCACGCTAAATTCAGCATCGGTATTGTCTTAAATTTTCAGTACCTGGGCCACCGAGCTTTGCTCGGGCTAAAACTCGTTAATAAGCGTTTTCCCAGATAAGACCAAGCTAGATCGATTTATCATCCCCGAAAACCCCTGGATACCAAATTTTATAGAAATCGTTGGAGCCGTTTCCGAGATTCTGATTATATATAGGTAATAATATAATACAAAAATTGCTCGTTTAAAGGTATTCGATAAAAAACAACCTGGGCATAACCTCTTTTAATAACACCTGCGAAGACAGTAATGAAAAAAAAAACGCTACAAAAACGCTGAATTGATAGAGCCCAGTTAATTGATAGACTTACGCCGGATTCAATCAATCATTCTAAATATTTTGAACATGAAACTAGTTATGTTTTAAAACAAACAAAAAAACAATGTAATCAGTAGAGTTCCAACTTTAATTGTTGGTTATCGTAGATTCATTTACGGTGAAATTTGTCACAGGTATCTAAAACTTCGTCAAAAAAAACGTTAACTTCTTTTTGACATCACTTTAAAAGAGCAAATGATAGGGTTAGTTAGTTGATAGGATAAGTGCCCGCTGGCAAACCGGTAGTACTAGGATATCATAAGTTTGAGGGATACCGTCACTATCAGCGGCCGGGATAGCGAGAAGATGCCAAGCGGCATGAACTTGGCTTTGTTCAGCACGACTTGCTTGGCAAACTGGTCGATTTCCTTGGAGACGCTTTCGCTCTTCGGCGCCAAGTGGACGGTCAGCTGGCTCAACAGGAATTCAGTGTGTTCCCTCTAAATATAATTAAGTATTAATTTACAACGCTTAGAAATATGTACTACATGTTGACCCAATAGAAAATGCTTTCGTAGTGCAAAGTACAGAATCGCGTGCTGTGATGATTAAAAATTGGATTGCCCTTATCACAGGTTGTTTTTAACCGACGTTATCCATACTAATATTATAAATGCGAAAGTGTGTTTGTCCGTCTTTAACGCCGTAACGGAGCGACGGATTGACGTGATTTTTGGCATTGAGATAGTTTATGGGCCCGAGAGTGACATAGGCTACTTTTTATCCCGGATAAATGCACAGTTCCCTAGGGAACAGCGCGCGATAACCGAATACCACACGGGCGGAGCCGCGGGCAAAAGCTAGTAAATGTTATATAAGTCAATGTTATAAATTTTGCTTTTAATTTTTATTTTCTGTACCGTTTTTATTATTTACTTACTTATCTATTCATAATTGTTAACCCGTCAAATTCATGAAAAAGCGGTTTCTGTAGAATGCGAACAGATTGGCATTGGTCGAAAGACCACGACTATGATGGACTATGTATGGACTATGAACATTTTGTCAGACTAGGGAACCGTCGGTTTCTTATTGGAACAAATATTTTAATTTAATTTCATTTCTAACACTTCAGTTTCGATCTTACCTGTTCCTGAATCCAGTGACACGGTTCCGTGATGAGTAGTAGCTTGACGATGTGAAAAGCGATCCAGTTGCCCTGCAGCAGCACGTGAGACATCACCACGTCGTCTTCGTCAACTACGTGAACCGTTCAACGGGCAAACGACAAAAAAACGAACTTTAACTACCTTGAATTCTTAAGCATCGTTATTATCTTAATGTACTAATCAAAAACTCCGCTCAACTCTCAAGCTGCAGGATTGAAAATAGCACTTGAAGGCTTTTCATCGGTTAGGTAACTCACTAGTTGGACAAGAACAGCAGATTTTCTACCACCAGCGGCGCTTTTAGTGACATCTTTCAAGACGTGATTCTCCCCTCCCTGAGCATGAGTCTTATTTAATTTACATAATAATAATAATAATTGTCATCAGCCTGTATTAGCCCATGGCTGGGCATAGGCATAGGCCTCACACCACTAAGCTCGATCTTCAGGCCTTTTCCTCCAATCCTTGTCTGCGGCCTTAGGACTATCATCACCCACCTAACAGGGCGCGCTACACTACTTTTCTCCATTCAAGCACCAGTCTGTCCCAATGGGCATCACTTCTGCGGCATGTGATCTGCCCACTGCAACTTCAGCTTGACAATGCGCTGATCAGAATCACTACTTAAGGTACAACATTTTGATGATCAATGATTGGAAGTTAAGATGAAAGCAATGTCAAAATAGTTCTTACAAATATTCAGCAGCAAGTAGTACGGGCTGAGCACCAATCGGAAGGAGTTCGCCATGACCATCAGAAGCAGGATGACCCCATTGCCAGAGTTCATCTGTATCATCACATCGCCGATGCGGTCGTAGGAGAGAGCGAGACGACGGATTGTAGACTGCACTTCGGTCTCTGCTAAAATTATGTACATACCATTGATTAATGTGATGTCTGATCCACTGAAAAAGGTTTGGGAAGAATAAGATGTTAAATAAATAAATAAATATCACGGGACAATTCACACCAATTAACCTAGTCCCAAATTAAGCTTAGCAAAGCTTGTGTTATGGTACTGAGCAACGGATAATATAATACAGATGTACATACTTAAATACATTAAACACCCAGACCGAGAACAAACATTGTATTTTCATACAAATATCTGCCCCGGCACGGGAATCGAACCCGGGACCTCAAGCTTCGTAGTCAGGTTCTCTAACCACTAGGCCATCTGGTCATCTAAATGTTACTACGACAAATTCTGTGAAAAGTATTCACACCGTGTTACGATTCCGTTGGTTGATAGTACATCTAGTAATAACAGTGTGTGTGTGACAGAAGGAAGTGGTATAAACTATTGTGATTTCAAGCCTAAGATAAGGCCTCGGGCCACTTACTATCAGGTTAACCGTTTTCCGTGAAATTGCTAACAATAGTTATAGATGGGTTTGTGTTATTTGTGTGTGTTCTTACAGTGTGGAGGTGGATGAACTGCATGAACACGCATATTTTGCATAAGCCTAGCTATCGTAAGGTCGCGTGTGAGCAAGGAAATTCTATTAGTTCAACAGCTAACTTGTTGCCCTTTTCGGTGTAATCAGAGTTTTAAAATTGGTTAGAAATTAGCCAACCTACTCATCTAATATAGCACGCTAGACGCTATCTTATACTGTGACACCTACGTTTGCTTCCAAAGATCAAAATCAAGATCTGTGGTAAACTGGGCTAGACTTTTATTTTCCATAACGTGCGATCGATAGAGCTGTCTGTGCTCAGAAGTTCACTATGAGATGGAATCTGAATTAAATGAGAAGCTTAGAGAAGAAGTTACTTCTAAGGCAGGTTGGAGCAAGAAATTCAGCGTGTATAGCAAGTGGACAGGTTGTCATGACGACTTTTTTACGTGGCGCGAGATCTAGTACAAAATAGTTTTTATTTTTTATTTAATCAAACTGCACACGAACGAACGCCTTACGGTGTGAGTGTGATCATTTCTTGTAATACATAGCTACCTACCTGTATTACTCTTTTCTGGTATCATGAAACTGTTAACCAGGTTCAGTACAGACTGTGGTGCCGTGAATGAGTTGTCCAGCAACGATGTTGGGCCCGATTTTGGATCCACTGTTAAAGAATAAAGTTTAATTGGCACTATATGTGATGGTACCCAAGAGCTGGCAGCTTTAATAAATTACAAGTGTTTGAGAAATTTAATACAAAATTATTACGATTGTACAACCGTTTCTTCGCTGGAAAATATGATAACCAGAAGAGGGTATTTAACAATTACAATAACTACAGAAAAAAAATTGTTCTACAACTAGACAAGAGAAACGAAAATAAATAATGTTGCAATAAATATAAATGTATAAAAAATAACATTATATGTACCTACATATAAAGTAAATGTTTACCTTTATATTACTAGAAGACTAAAAATTTAAGATGGCAACTACTGGGACAGTGATGAGCACTCGGTCTACCATACTGCTTAAACAAATTAATGGTGATAAATATCGTATTAAGGTCATATGTGAGGTGAGAACAGGAGAATAATAATGATAGTAATAATGATGCGGATGACGATATTGACGAAAATTAAGGTAATAACAGCTAATTTGTCAGTGATGAAGCCATGGGCCTCAAATACAATAATAATGAAAACAAGTCGGTTACCGTCGCGTAGCTGTTGCAGCTGTTGGTTGAGCGCGGCGGCGGCGGCGTGCGTGCCACTAGCCAAGTAGTACCACTGGAGCGCCACCATCACCTCCGCTACGTTAGCGTAGTTATATGTAATACTCATGCCCATTATTGGTCCTACAACTAAATTCAATCAATTAATTTTAGTCCTTCCACTGACCGTAGGCCTCCTTTATGTTACGCCACTTTCTATCCTTGGTTTCCCTCATCCAGCCACTGCCAACAGTCTTCAAGTTCACAACTTGAACGTGTTGAGACACGTTACGCTACCTAAATGCGGCTTCCGCTCCAGATCGGCCTAATTAAATTCAAAGCGAGCGCAAAGCGCAAGCGAATTTTCTCCGTTTCAGCTTGCGAGAAAAAAATGCTTCCGTAGTCTGTACGGTAGGTCTTTCAAAAACATTGTACGATTGCTAAGAAAATTTGCTGGGAGCTCTTCTACCTAACTGCAGCGAACTGTACCTGGGGAGAGGAGCGGGGCGTATTTTTGATACCACTGTTAACGGCGATAACTACAACCCTGCTGCGGGTATAGTAACATAGTCAATCGAAATAAAGGAATGACACAATACTTACATTTCTTGTCCTCTCTCAGAGCTGCATGCGTCAAATTGCAAACATCTAATACTTGCAGCGCTACAGACCATATCATCAAGCAGACGATCAGGAAGGACCGCATCATCTCCGACTTGACAGACGGTGGGTTTATCTTAAGGTTAAAATTTATCTGGAAGCAGAAACATCTTTAAATTCAGTAAAGTAATAAGCAATTTCAAAAACTTAGTGATTATATAATTTTTAGAATCGTTCAGAAGTCCTAAGATCTTTATTTTAAAATATGTAGAAGCAGCTGTGTATTCGTCGAGTTTATACAGTTTATACTTGACATCAGTTCCATATCATTCAACTATATCACTTGTCATCAACTATATCACACATCATTTGCGGTTAATTTTACCAGTTTGCGGCAGCTCCTTTCCGAGAGTGAATATGAGAATAACTTCCTAAGAATCTCTTCGATTTCTATGACTACCTGGTACCTGTTGCAGCTGATTCAGCACTTGTACGAGGCTCTTCATGCGTGAGGATCCCATGTAGGTGGATATGCTGGCTATAAGTATCAGTAGGAACCAATCACAGATCCACACTACTGTCTTCAAGGTGGTGTTGCCAGCACGCACCCGCTTCGGACCCTCTAAACTTAAATCGCATCCAACCCCTGCAAGGGTTACAATATCTAGGAAAAATTAAAACAGAAATATTGACATCCGAAACGGATATACCTTAATCTAAATATGAAACAAAAGATAAATGTCAAGTAGTTTAGATGGATTTGGTGTCTAGGGCGAAATCAGCGTCTAATTTGGCATCCCTTACCTACTTTATAAAAATTGACTATGAATCGTGCGTGACTCACCGAGGTAACCTTTTCTCAGAAACATTCATAGGTGACGTCGCATTACTTGACAAGGGATTATTAATTATGATACTTATCGTGGCAACGTTGTTTAGTGGATAATTACAAAACCCGCTGTGACAGCTTCTTCGAGTAAAACAAGTTTAGTAAAGAGTTTTATTCTTTATCTTAATTTAATTTATGCGTGGTTCAATTAGCTTTAATGTATTTTCTAAATCAAGAAAACATCTTTAACCGACCCCTAATTCTTTATTTTTGCTCGTCAGTGTATAAAGCTCCCGATTTATACTGGACTCGCGTGGGAACTACGGCCCGAGCACTCAAATTCTGCCCTGCATTGGGACATATCATGACAAGATGTCGGATCTATCAAATGGATCCGATAGGAACTCACTGATGGCTGTTATAAGCAGGCGTTGCAAGCCAGCGAGCGCGTGCGATGGCGCGACCCGCCAGCCGGCGCGCGCGCGCGTCGCGCTCAGCGGCGACATCGCCAGCGCACAAGACGCGCGCAGCACCAGCGCTAGCGACCCGGATACCACGCAGCCTGAAGGTGCGGACATACTGTTAAAACCAAACACCACGCTTGCGGGCCATCCAACGCGTGTCATCAAATGTTTTTTTTATATTATACTAGCTGGTGCCCGCGGCTTCGCACCGGGTGTAGTTTTTTTTTTAATTTTCTAAATATTCTTTTATAAGAACCTTCTCCTGACAATAGCAAACACAACAAAAAAAAAAGAATTAGCGAAATCGGTCCAGCCGTTCACGCGTGATGCCGTGACCAAGGGAAATAGGGATTCATTTTTATGAAGTGAATTTTAAGGATATTTTTAGGGTCGCTGGTTTCAAATATATTTATATACTTTGGGTCGCTAGTCAAAAAGGTTAAGAATTGCTGATTTATTTAAGTATTTATTTGTCAATGAAATTCTACAGTATTATAGTTGACCAATGCGCTGTAAATAGTAAGAGACGTCTCTTCGTTCCATTCTACATACAAACGTGGTCATGAAAAAAATCATCTACAATAAAAATATCAAATAGCCAAAATGCCAACGTTCCCGCTGCTCTGGAGCCCCAGATTGTACGGAGCGATGGTAAGCGCCCTGACGGAATGTCGTTGATACCCTGGAAGACTGGCCGTGCGCTGGTGTGGGACGCTACCTGTACAGATACCCTGGCGGCGTCCTACCTACCAGCAACTACCAAATGTGCGGGGGCGGCGGCAGACGCCCGGGAACGCCTCAAGGTCACAAAATATAGCTGTCTCGGCGCCCAATATCATTTCTTTGCTTTCGGCGTCGAGACTCTAGGTCCTTGGGGTAAGGGTGCGCTGGAGCTACACAGGGAGCTCAGCAATAGGTTAAGGGAGGCAACAGGCAACCCTCGCGCCGGCAGCTTTCTCGCGCAAAGAATCTCAATCGCAGTTCAACGCGGGAATGCTGCCTGCGTGATGGGCACCATGCCAAGAGGCCCACCTCTCTTTTTTAATTAAAGTTTTAGTTATTTATTTATCGTATGGAATAAGTGTCACTGCAAAACTGTGCATGAAATACAAATGAAAACTAAACATGACAGCTTCTTGAGGTCATCTATGTGTCCATCGAACTTAGTGATCGGGCATTCCAGTACCATGTGGTGGGCCGTCTGTTCCGGGTGGCCACACTCGCAAGCCGCCGACTCGCACCAGCCCCATTTACTCCTAAGGTACGCGGAGTTCCCAACATTGGTTCGGAAGCGGTTGGCCAGGCACCACACTCAGCGCTGCGTTTCGAAGCCCGGGGGTCTTTCTCGGGGGTTCAACTCAAACAAGTCAGGTGGCTCTCCCTTCGTCTGCCATTCGCTGAGCCAAGCGTTCCGCATTTCCCAGGCAGGGTCTCTGGAGTGTATTTTGGATACTGGTGGGTGGCGAGATTTTAACCTTTGGGTTGCCGCAGGTAGGTCTTTATTGACTGGTAAGGTTGAGTCCCCGCATATTTTGTCCAGCTCGCGGTGGAGGCATTGTTCTCGGCGCAGGTGCGGCGGAGCAATATTGCTGAGTGCAGGCAACCAGTGCGTGGGCGTTGGGCGCATACAGCCTGTTACTAGGCGCATGGTGTGGTTCAGCTGCGAGTCTACTGCTGAGACATGTGCGCTGTTAAGCCACACAGGTGCACAATACTCAGCTGAAGAATATACCAGTGCGAGGGCGGTTGTTCGCAGGCACGCAGCGCTAGCGCCCCTGGTAGTGCCCGTCAGTTTCTGCACTATATTATTGAGAGTCCTAATCTTAGCCGCAACCTTACCGAGATGGGTCTTGTAGGTTAGGCTTCGGTCGAGGGTGACGCCAAGATATTTGGGATTAGGGTTGTGTTTAAGCACGTCCCCCCTAAATGTGACATTCAGCTCTGCGTTCGCCAGTCTATTGCACAGATGGAAACAGCAAACCTCCGTTTTATTCGCATTGGGGCATAGTCGCCAGCGTGTGAAGTAGTCGTTCATGCTACTGAGGTCACCCTGCAGGACTTTTTCGGTCCTATTAATATCTCGGCTTTGTGCGGCTTTAAAAAAAGTTTTAGTTTATTTTAATTTAATAGTAAGTAGTTTTAATCCTATGGATATTTTGTATTTTAAGAATGTACCTAAAATAGATAGTTCACATAGTGTATGTCTTTACACAAATATTCTTTGTAACTTATGGTGCTACCACATTGGCTGTTATAAAATTAAATGTCCTATAACGTTATAAAACACGATAACATTCTCAACACTTTATAACTTTTGTTACAACTTGTTAGGTGTTTTAAGCGCTCCCACATTGGTATAAAACTGTTACATAACACCATATAAGAATTGCATTTGCAACTTGTTGTATAACATTTTAAAAATTATATAACATGATAATAACGCTTAACATTTATTACGATTTGTTGTACAATGTTATAAAACAAATGTTTTATAACGTTAGAGAACATTTATAACACCCAATGTGGCAGTACCATTAACATGATATGAAATTGTAAAATAAAACAAATGGCGTAAAAGGGAGTTCAAAAAATTGGACGCCATAACTCAAACTCAAACACAACATTTAATTGACATAAAACACACTAATCACAACAAAAACACAGTAAAAACATAAATAGGAGAAGAGACAAAAAGTAAAGACGTTGCGCTGTAGTGTCTTCTCCTATGTCACAATTTAACGAAGGTAATGCAAGGGAAATATGATTTAATGGCGGAAAATTGGTGTGAACTGTCTCATGATTATTTTATTTACAATTACCTCGACGTTTTCTACCACATTGCAGCGGTCGTGGTCACGAGTACACTGATAGCACCGGGTAGTCAGTGAGGCCAAACGGCCCCGGTACGACCACGCGCGACAGGCGGCGCGGCGAGCACTTCCTCAAATTCATTGCGCGGTCAAGACGCTATACCAATCAGTGCCCTATTTCACGAATCTACAAGTTGTGCTACAAGTAACAATTTACAAGCAGTAGGTAGATAGGTATTGTTGTATTTAGCTGATAAAATATGTATGGTAGGGATATAAATATTGTACGCCCACATTGGGTAACTGTTGGAACTATTATATTATGTCATCTTTTGTACACAGTTTGACAATAAATAAATTCTATTTCTATTTCTATTTCTCTTTTTACTACCGCTTGTAGTAGCGTCCTGAAATAGGGCACGGTGGTACGAGTAACGACTGAGTTTGAAAGAAACAAATTGTGCTTGTTTTTTTTCCAATTAATTTATGACAAAAATAATTTGAAATTTTCTTCGATAATTTGAAAAAAAAAGTTTTAACGTGTTTTTTCAATTGATGTTTTTCACTTCCTATGTTGTAATATAAAATAATGTTGTGTCAGTCTGTCGCTCTGCCACAGGAGTCTAGCGCCTAAACCGTCGAAACTACAATGTTCATATTTGCACTATTGTAGAACCAATTTTTTTGTTACTGGCAACAACAGACCAACCTTGTATGTTGCTACGTATTTCGTGGAAGACGCGTAATATGTCGAGGTCGTACCCTATTTATTATTGTTTGATAGTCGTTATAGAAACATGTATTAAGGTAACAGAGGGTCTACTCCGAAATTCGAAAATCAAAGTTCGTATCGTACCGTCCCTCTCACTATCGTATTAAATAGTATAAGCGTCAGAGGGAGGAACGACACGAACTACGATTTACGAATTCCGTAGTCTATGATTATTGATCTATGTAAATATCAGGTCTATCCCGCGACTCCGTCTGGGTAAAATTCGTTTATCGCTATCCAGTGGGGACTATGCATTTTCTAGGATTAAAACTATCCTATCCCAGAGTCTAACTATCTTCATAACGAATTTCATCTAATTCGGTTCAGTGGTTTAACCGTGAAGTGGTAACAGACAGATGGAGTTAATATTGGGTTCTAATATTAGTACCTACGGATATTGAAAAGTAAGTAGTAGGTAAGTATTTTAACATAACAATCGCTGTTTAAAAAAAATGATATATCTATAACCCATCTAACCATTTCTGAAGAAAGGTCGGGTCAGGAGTACTCTAAACCGACGTGCATGCATGAAAAGATTGATGAATGTAGAGGAAGCGAGAGTTGTATGCCAAAATCGTAGCAAGAGGAAGGCATACAAATGCCAGAATCGTAGCAAGTGGAAGGATGTAGTCTCTGCCTACCCCGTTGGGAAAGAGGCGTGATTTTATGTATGTTTGTATGTATGTATAACCCATACGAATGTAGATACAGTTGAATTAAAAATTGGTTGAGTTTAGATAACCAGGCCTTCTGCTACTTTCAACTAGAGTAGGGTTTCTTAAACTTTTTGCAGTCACGGACCACTTTCACAATATAAACAATTCCACGGACCCCTGTCAATTTTTTTTGGAAATTTCCTAATAAATCTTACAGACTGACCTACTGCGGACCCCTGATACACATGCTACGAACCCTTAAGGGGTCCGTGGACCCCACTTTAAGAAACCCTGAACTAAGTAGAGTTCGAAGTTTGAATTTGATTCTCACATTTTACATACCCATTACTTCCTTCCTTTTCTGCTCTATACGTTGCAGCACGGCGAACGTGGGCGACGGCGCGACCCGCCAGGCGGCGCGCGCGCGCGCGACACGCAGCGGCGCCGCGCCGAGCACGCGCGAAGCACGCATCGCCGCCGCCGTCGGGCCCGACACCACGCAGCCCGGCCCCGGATCTGTGGCAATGCCGCTCATAAGACCCCTATACCATAAAAGTTTCCAGTGCCACAATAGGACAGTGTCCTAAAAATAATCTAGGTAATTCGTCCGTTAGTTAGATCGTCAGAAAATATGGAAACGTGTTTTTTATTTTAGCAATAAAGTACGATTACGCGATTACGTTCGCGTTACACCTACTCCTCGATATGAACGATATACTTAGGTATTCATAATCATCATCATCATCCCAGCCTATATACGTCCCACTGCTGGGCACAGGCCTCCTCTCAGAATGAGAGGGCTTAGGTATTATTAATCTTCAATGGGTCTGACAACTATCGATGTATACATCTTACTGAGATCTTACTTAATATTCATAAGTAGAAAATACGTGTGAAAATTTGTCATGCGCGTGTGTGCTAAAACGGCTGGACGGATTTGGATGACATTTGATATGCATTTGTCTGGATCTCTGAAATACAGGCTATATTTTATTCCGATGTTGTATTGTATAAGTATTGTAAAACTTACTCTTTATTGTACATAAAAAACACATGAAAATAACCAAATTCCAAAAAAGTTCAGAATCACTTAGGTACTTTAGATTTCTTAGCGCGAGTTGCATCCGAGTCAACTCATTTAAAAAATCCATTTTATTTGACGGCTGGATTGACATGGGTTATAGTTAAATTAACTTGGTGCAACTTACATTTAGCGAATTTGCAAGCGCCATCTACTTAAGTGAACATTATTCTGAACAAAATGAAAACACACTTCTTGAGCATGATAGGTACTTTGCTGCCCACCAAAAGGGTGCTAATGCCGATATGCAAGGTGGAAAGTTATTGTTTAGGACACAAGGATTGAGCCACGAACGAAGCGAGTGGCTCAAAAGAAGAATCCTGAGCGTAGCCGAGGGTTTTAAGGCACGAGATACCGACTAAACAACTTTGCAGCCGAGCGAAATACAATTTTTCATAGTGAGAAAAGTAGTACCTACCTTGATGGAAGAAAATAAATTAAACATTTATAAATCAGTTTTTTGGTAGGTATTCATAATTTAATACCTGTCTGCTTAAATTTTCTAGGCCTATCTGTTTAATATTAATTTATGTGCGAAGTTGTATTTGAAATGTAGCAATAAACTTGCGAAGCAGCTGTATGAAATTCCGAAATCGCATTAGGCCCTCTTGGATTCTAACAGCCCAAGCCCTCTCCATTCGGAGAGGAGGACTGAGCCTAGCAGAGGTACGTATAAAGTCCAGAGATGATGATGAATAGAATCTAAAATTTAATTTTACTTGCTTACCCATTTTAAAGTTCACAATTTTTGAAGTCTAAAGTGCGTTTCTTGTTGTGATTTAATCTCCTGAAAAGCTTTTTTTTTAAATGAATAATTTTAGTTAACGTAATAACTGTGTTGCATCAACTCTGTCCACTCTGAATGTTCTTGTCACTGATTGCTTGACGAAACCATAATCAACAAGTAGTTTACGTTAAACAGTTCAAGATTTAAGTCTAGACTAGAGCCTATAGTTTACTGGACGTGGCTAACGAACTTGTAACTGAGTTAAGTTATCAGCGAGCCTTTGGAATCGTAGTGTCCATTTTATCAAAACAACCACTGTAGTTAAAAGGTTTATTATGCTAAAGCTGTCATAATACCTACTCACTACATTAAAACGTCCACTGTATCGGAAAGAGTGGTCGGAATTATTAGAGTACTTAGACAAATTTAGTAGTGTGGACCTTTTGATTGCGTGGACGCGCTTTTGTGGACTATGGTAAAGCTTTTGATACTTTAACCACCCAGTAATACTTTCAGCATTGCAAAATCAAGACCTACAGTGTAGGTACATTATATTCTGAACTCTTTGCTACTTTATACAATCTACACCCCAGCGCTGATTTTCAGCCAGCACCGTTGGTGACCCTCGGACCGCTACCAAGATTATACTACACACTATTAACTGCGTAAGACTATATAAATAACTATGAAACATATTTCTTTTGTGGCTTTAAAAACATTAAAATTAGATAGATAGATAGATAGATAGATAGATAAAAAACTTTATTCACAAACATGCCATGACAATTCTACATAAACAAACGATTCAGATTGTATACATATTTGAAATTAAGTTGTCACGGCACAGCCGCGAAAAGGCGCCGACTCAGCATGTGCTGCGACATTGCTGTCACAGCGCTGATATTCTGTCGGAACCAGTAGGAGTTGACGCACTCAGTCACATACAATTTTTACTCAAAGTTACTATAATAATGTATAATTTAAGGTTCAAATAACAAACAAACATAACAGACATTCTTTGAATATAGGTACCTAATACAAGCAAAAACAAAGACAAAGATTAACATAATACATTAACAAAATAAAATAATAATAATTAGTACATTAACATAATTATTATAACTCTTATCACTTACTTGCTAATTGTATACACCCTTACGCGGGTTGAATCTAAAAATGAAATTAACAACCGAAACAAAAACAAAAAAAAAACAAATTTCAATAACCATTTTACGATAGTTTGTATATTGGGTAATTCTCTGTCACATCTAGCCATCATCGTGCTGCGCATCGTGTCATTTAATATTACTGATTATATTTGGTAGAAACAAACCTATCGACAATCGGAAATACCAAGTATTTGTTCTAAATATTGACTAACCTCTTGACAGCTTTACAACGTATGTTTTGATGCTTACAATGTGTCACAACAAACCTACTAACTCACTATAAACACGAAAGTGTGCGTGCGTGCGTGTATGTTATTGTGCGCGTGTGCGTCCGTATTAGTGGCGTGGAATTTACATTTTTGGTAGGCGAAGAGCGAAGAGCGAGAGAAACGTGAGTGAGATATGTCTTTGGATGCAGCAACTCACAGTTACAGCCTTAGGCGCACTAGACTAGCTGTTCGGAACAAAACGCGCGGCGCATCAAGCGCTGACGAAAATGGCCGATCTCGCCGGCTAATCACCAGGGACGCATTTAGGGTACAACAATAGCTATTTATGCAACTGTATCGTAATTGGGGTCCTTAAAACACGAGCGCGGTTTCATGAAACGAGGCGTAGCCGAGTTTCATAAAAAGGTCACATGAGTGTTTTAAGGCCTAATTACGTACAGTTGCATACAATATTTTGTCTACATCCATATATTGAATCCTCTATTTTTTTAAAAAGAAAAGAAAGAAAGCCATAAAAAAAATTAATTAACACAAAATTTAATAAAATGGAAATGTGAAATGATATAAATTGGGTTATTATGTATAATTTTAGGTAACATTTTTAATTAAACAACATTTGTATGCCAGAAATGGCTGGGTGGCCGTTCTTTATACTTGTAATTATTTTAAACAACTGATTGTACCCATTCAATGCAAATAAATGATATTATTATTATTATCATGTGTTCCGCGAACCATTGAGAATGACCTGCATTGCAACGAGAACTACGGGCAGGTATGTCTGCCCCACGAGCTCGCCGTGCCGCGCCTGCTGCTCGCCGCCACGCTCTACCTATGCACTCGTACTATAATAGTACATTGTGTCTTAAGGGCGGTAAATAAGGAATTACGAACGAGAGTCTATTAGAAGCCCGAAGTCGAAGACTGAGGGCTTTAATGAGTCGATGTTCGTAATTCTAGTACCGCCCGTGCGACATACAATGTTTTTCATCACATTTGCAAGTAAAATTTTATATTTGTAAAAGAAAAAATATAATTCTTCCAAATATTGGCGATACCTTAGGCTGTGCTCTTGGCAGCGCCGCCCTCTACCTCCCTCGGCATGCGCCGCAACGTGCGTGTGCATGTGGTGGTCCATGTAGTCCTGCAGCAAGAGCGCGCGCAGCACCATCAGTACGGGCACTGACTCATTTACCGACCTTGGGCTTCATGGCAAGAAAATGTGTACGCGCAATGACTCATTTACCGACCACGGGTTTCATGACAAGCACATTAAGGTCGAGGGTTTTATTTGGGGGGTTGCAACTAAGGTAGCCTGCATGTTACGACACTGTTTACGAGCAAGTGTGATGAAAATCTCATTACGATACAGCCGTGTTCATAATAGAATCCAATGTCGTAGGTAATGCTGGTAATTATCTATGATTTTTGAACGCATAATGGAGGATTTACTATATGGGTGTAGATAAAATTGTTTACCTGGTAAAATTATTCGAACTTATTACTTTTCTAAATTGAAGATTATTAAGATTGGTTTTTGGAGCTTATTCGAAAATCGATCTGGTCACTCCACCCACGGCAAGCCGAACGAAAAAAAAATTCAAACACTTAAAATAAAAGCCGCGAGTGTTTCAATACGCTGCAATTTTAAGTATCAAAACTGCAAAAGACGATAAACCATTAAGAAAAAGTCGAGTGGGGAAAGTGATTTGATTCCGGAGTCTATTAAATTCGACGCCTTAGGCATTGTTAATAATCTACTCCCAGAGAAGTCGAGGAAAAATACTTAACTTGTAATTTACTGTGCCAATTATGTATAATTAATTAGTAACTCGGAAGTCTAGTCAAGAGAAAAAAAAATATATGAGGAGACGAAGTGGGTGTATGTTAATGAGAGTTAAAAAAAGTAACTAGGTAACTTTACTTTTGTTTATTTTCACGCAATAGTTTTTTTTACTTCAAACATTGATTACAGACAACTTTAAGTATATTACATTCGTGAATACACAACACTTAGAGTAGGTCGGAAATCTTCTGAAATTGCATAATGATGACCAGGTACGTTGTAACACCGCCGAGAATCTGCAACAAAAATACATCATGCATTACAATAGGAATCAACTTCCAGCAGTGTTTCCAGATATTTATGACATCGGAGCTTTCAAAAAAAGGGCTTAAGGTCACAGCTCATTAGAGCCACCCGGCACCCGACCAGTACCGCCTCGACTTTCGACGTCCACTCGTTGTCGACAAGTGGTCCACGGGTGGACGCTGCGTTGACAACGAGTGGTCCACCTCGCGAGTGAGGCGATCCGGTGACGCTACGGAGTTGATGTAGTGAGCGCATGCCCATACAAATCCATATGAAGAATACTAACCGCTCGAGGTGAGGCGGTGTGGGTCGGGTGCCGGGTGGCTGTAATGAGCTGTGGCCTTTATACATTCTCATAAGGCCGGTAATAGACCAAACTCTCCTTGAGTTGTACTCATAGGCGATGGTGGTCTCATCATTTCCCATCAGATGACCCGCATGCTTGTTTTCTCCCTCTCACAATAAAAAAATATAAACACGTTAAGGGGATCCCATGCCCCAATCGCCATCGATCTGAATTCCTTAGTTTTCTAATGTTCTTTGTAGCTTATTAACAACAACGGCTTTAAGCAATATAGTATCCCATATTTACTTCAAAGTTCATTGTCTTCGAGATATTTGGTATCAAAGTTGAACAATTTTAGGCCAAAAAACTGGTTTTCTGGCCATAACTTTTGTGTTAATTAGTTTCAAATGAAAACCCTCGATCAGTTTTTAGAGATATCAAAGACTATACGAAATAAGTGTTTTTTCAGTCAATGGTTTAAAAAATCATACAAAATTAAATTTTTTTTTTCAAAATCCGGTAGACAAAAATGGAGATAAAAGATTGGAGAACCGATAGCCGTTTCACTTATAATTCTATCTGTAGTGCAAAAGTAGGAGATACGATTGAAAACTTGACAAAAATCGATGAATTTTTAATACTGACTATCTGAAATATAAAATGTCTCTTATTAATTGGCACATAAATCATTCCTTGATGGTCACAAGAGAGAACTAAGTACGATTTTTCAAAACTAACTATAGTTGATACAGAGACTAAGGGGCTGTTTCACCATTCATTGATTACTGTTAACTGACGGTTAAATGTGATGCCGTCTCCGTCTATTCGAACAAAACAAATAGAGACGGCATCACATTTAACCGTCAGTTAACACTAATCAATGGATGGTGAGAATTTACCCGCGGCTTCGCACGCGTACACTATTCGATGTGGTAGTTACATTTGAAATTCCGGGATTTTACAAAATTCCCCTGGGAAATTCCAAAATTTATATCGTGATCTCATTATAGTTGTATTAAGAACGACTGTACAAAATTTCATGACTCTAAACTGAGCGGCTGAAATTTCAAGATTTTATCCCTATCCCGTAGGAATATCGGAGTAAAAAAGTAGCCACTGTGTTATTCCAGACGTCCAGCTACCTCATACCAAATTTCATGACTCTAAGCCCAGCGGTTGTTATTTCGTGATTTTATCCCCGGGATAAAAAGCAGCCTATGCGTTATTCCAGACGCCCAGCTATCTACGTACCAAATTTCATCTAAGTCCGTTCAGCCGTTTTAGCGTGAAAGAGTAACAAACATACACACACACACACACACACACACACACACACACACACAAACTTTCGCATTTTTAATAATTAGCCGTCTATTTGTTGGTTTGTTTTCGCGTCTAATCCACTTGGTTGATTTTGATGAAATTTTAAATGCCCTAAAAAAAGATACGCTACTTTTATGCTGGAAATTAGAGTTGCGGGCGGAAAGCTAGTGGTAATTGTGACATATACAAGAGTGCTTTCAAAATAATTAATTTAGGCTGCCATATTTAAAAAATAGTAGATTGTACAACCAGAGCATAAAACGAACGAGCCGGTACGGCGAGGGTGAATAGATACGTCGAGGGGAAAATGGATTTAATGCTCGAGTTTTACACTGCTTTTCACTTCGATTGCGAGGGGATGAAATAGCAACAGTGAAAACAATTGTTCACTTACTAAGTAGGTATATAATTATAAATTTTTAGTTTTATTGATTTATATTGATTGATTTTTAGTGTTATATAAATTAAAAATTATTAAAAATATATACAAAAACTTTTTTGTTTGTGGCTGTTGACACCTGATTGCCTTGGTCTTAGACGAAAATTTTACTTTATGCACGAGAGCATTAAAAGTCATTTTATGTCGCCTAGATTCAGCATGAATACAAAGTTTACGAGCATGAGAAGTGAAAAAATCTTGTTTTGTATCACACGCTATCTAAGAGATAATTTGTATTCCATGCATTCCCTATTGATTCCGCTCACAGGCGAGAGTCCAGTTACTAGGATAGCATAAAATAAAGGATACCGTCGCCACCAGAGGTCGCGCCAACGTGTGGATGCCGAGTGGCCTGAACTGGGCGTTATCCAGAGTGACTTGCTTTGCGAACTGATCCAGCTCTTTTGAAATACGTTCGCACTTTGGGGCCAAGTACACGGTCAGCTGGCTCAGCAGGTGCCCGGTGTGATCTCTCTGATAAGAAGAAATAAGTAAAGTAAGTACTGAATACGTTAATACCTTCTGGGGTCCATATCTTCTGGCACAATTGTTATTACATTACATTACAGCCGAGGCCGGGAAAAAGCAATTCGTAGATGAGTAGAGTTTGACGGACGAAGCATCAGCATTTCCGCTGAGGCATGTATAGTGCTTTTCTCCAATGCTTAATGCGAGGAAAGAAAGCAAAATTATTAAAATATTAAATTAAATGCTTTAAAAAGTTGCCCTTATACTTCCCGCGATACTTGTTTATTTTTTATTTTTTAAAGTACACACGACCCTTAATGCCATTTCATTAGATAAAATCATGTAATTAAAAATATATATATTATATATCAATAAAAAATATAAAGTTAAATGCAAATGAAGCTTTGTATCACTAAATTACGGTTTAAATTGCTAATACTACTGAACGCTTTTTAGTTAATTCAGCCATTTTCTTTTGTTACAAAAAAGCAAGTATCGCGGGTAAGTATAAGGGCAAAAATTATAAAACTGTGCCCAAGCATTTAATTTAATATTTTAACAGTTTTGCTCGCATTATTAGAGAAAAGCGCTATATTTACATGCCTCAGCGGAAATGGCAATTCGTGGATTCGTATTTATTGACGGTCAATCTCTACTCTACTCATCCACGACTTGCTTTTTCTCGGCCTCGGCAGTAATGTGCTATTACCAGGAACAATGTAAAATAATGCTACAACGTAGTAACCTCTTCTTGGGTCCAGTGACAGGGCTCCACGATGAGTATGAGGTTGATCATGTGGAACATGCTCCAGTTGACCTGCATCGCCACCACCAACACCACGACGTCGTCGTCGTCAACTATGTGAACAACAGACATCATACTCGTAGAAAGAATACAGACTGCATTTCCACTAAAGATGTGCGAGGATGTGTTGCGAGGAATGTGTTTTTCATTAACCAATAGAAACGCTTCATTTACTTATCCCCGCACAGCACATCTCTAGTGGAAACTCCTCGCAACACACCTTCATACGGTTGAGACGCAGCCTGAACTACAATACGATACAATACAAATATTCTTTATAGATCACCAAAAGCAGTACAGAGACATTACAAAAATAGAAAAATTCAGGTAGACAATTGGCGGTCTTATCGCTAAAAAGCGATCTCTTCCAGACAACAAATTTCTGAGAAATTAATAAATATGAACAGACTAATGTAGGTGGTAGAGATAACAGACAGGAGAAACATAGAATTAATAGACAATAAATATTAAAAACAATACAAAAATAAAATATAAATTGTATAAATAAACAAATACATCAAATATAATACCTATAAACTACATATATACTAAAAACAAAAATATCAAAAGGCCGCATGTGATAAAAGGATCATGTGGAAGGAATGGGTGAACTAGTTGACTTGTTATATCGTTCGGAACTTGAATCAAAGGATCCAATCTTTTTCTTTCTAATTTGAGTCTCCAGAAAAACGAAGAAAACCGAAGAGTCCTGAGCGACTTTAACATTCTGGTTGTATTGTACTAAAGTGAATTATTGGTTGCTGAAAATAATTCGTTTTTGTACGTTTCTTAAATCAATAATGGGGCAGATTGCTGGAGCAACAAAATGAAAAAACAATCCAGGTGCTAATAAAATATTCGGCTTTCAATTGACAGATTGACATTTGGATTTTATGGCGGACATTTTTTCACAAATATGTTACTGATATCGCCGTTGCTAAAACAGAAAATACAACACATCTAGTTTCACATGCACATGGCACACACATAGTCCCAGCAGAAGATAGTACGGCGTGAGCACCAGTCGCAGGAAGATGGACAAGATCATCACGAGCAGTATCAGCCCGTTGGCCGCGTTCATCTGAGTCACCACCTCGCTGATGCGGTCGTAGGCCAGAGCGAGACGGCGGATCGTGGCCTGCGCCTGCGACGCTTGCATCGGAGTGTCTGGTTTAAGATAGAAATGTTAAACAATTCTGATCACAACAAGGGTTGACAAACAGATGGAATTGTACATTATGACTGAAAAGCTTGTCTATCGTCTGTCAGCGTCGGTCTGTGATGGATAATTAGTCACCAGTTATTGACTTGGCTACAGCCCCGTACTATGCTATTTAAATGAACGTTAGGATTCGATTTGCTGACAAATAAATCTTTCAATTTTATTCTGGCTAGATTTGTAGAAAGACTTAAATGAAGACTTTTTCTGTGGAGATACAAATTGTATCCATTCGAGCTGACTTTTCAAGTAGTGAGGTTACAGCACAGGCTTCTCAATTATGATAAATTGTAAGGATGGTGAAATTGGTGAATACAGTGGTGGCGCAGAATCTAAGTAGATACGTTTAATGTGGGCTAGATATATTTTGCGAATGCCTAAGATGGCGCTCCGCACATAAAATGACGGATCAAAAAAAAGTGAGTTACAATTGTGGTGCGAGGCCGAAAGTGCGTGGCTCACGTCGCCTATAGATTATAGGGGATGCTTTAGCATAGAGTAGAAGGTTTCTATGAACCTGTGTTCCTGTGCACCGAGAGGGCGTCGACCAGGCTACTGACGGAGTGCGACACTCGGAACAGCTCTTCCACCGCCTTTGGTTTCGGTTCCAGGTTAACTTTGAAGAAGAATAATTTATTGAATCAGGCGTTACTATCATAAGGTCGCGGTTGAGCAAAATAATTGTTTTAGTTAATTTGAAGAAGAATTTGATTAAAACAAACTAGTATTACAACTTGATAAATTATAGCATAGCATATAAGTTTACGTATGATACGATGACAGGACAAGCAGTTACAATTTTTGTAGGAAATAATAAACTAATCTTGTGGTTTAACAGATGGCGATGATGATTACGATGATAATGATGATAAAAGAATTCACAATAATGGTGGAGATAACGATAATAATGAAAATAATGATAATTATACTACAGATGAAAATTACGATAACGATAATAATGATCATGTCACCGTAACGCAGCTGGCGCAGCTGTTGATTGATCGCGGCGGCGGCTGCGTGCGTGCCGCGCGCCGTGCAGTTCCATTGCAACACCATCGCCACACCAACAACATTAGAGTAGTAGTATGTGAAGTACATGCACATTATTGGCCCTGAGAAATTAATAGTACATTACTGTAGAGGCCGGGAAGTAGGGGGTTGCCGGCCAAGCAGATATAGACGGCCGAGCGTAGGGAACCGGATAGGGATGCGAGGCCGGCAACCCCAGGTTCCGGCCGAGGCTTGTATAGTGCTTAACTCAAACATTACATGAAATAAAATAAAATAAAAAACAAGAAGTGAAGCTGGCGGGACGCTAGTCTGGTCGCCCTGTTGTGTGGCTGCGGGCGCGGCAGCTGCATGTGGTGTTGCTGGGCGTGGGCCGCGTGCGTGTCGCAGAGCGCGCGTTGAAACAAAAGACGGTCGCATTGCCGGCCAGCGGCCTGCAAAGTTGTATGAAATCTCTTTGCAGGCCGCTAGAGTGACCACGCGCACGCAGCTGAGCCACAGCGCCTGTAGCGCGATACTTCTCGGCTTATTATATTTGTAACGCAACGTCAATATTTCATGTCATGTTTGAGAAAATGAGTATTGGTGCGTGGCTTGCTCCATTATTAGTTCTATCAAGTCCACTTGAAAAACGGCGTATAACGAACGAACGTGTTAATGAAGTTACAGTTAAAGGGCTGAAAATGGTTTGGAGAGGTTTAAAAACACACGAGCTATCATGAAATTAGATTGTAAGTAGTAAATTAATAAATAAATACAAAATTGACACGACCGTGTTGCAACTCGAATCAATTTACAATAGTTCCGTTACATGTGTATGATGTGGTACTATCTCCTATTGAGTCTTTAGGTGTCGCCAAATCGAAGAGCAACCAAACACTGATTCATTGAGGGCACTAAAACGTACACATTTTGTTATCCTTGACAGCGGTCACCATCAAATTGTAGATATCCAAAAGCTGGATTCCCGTAGACCACACAAGATAGCAGATTATTGCGAAACTTTTCATAGTGTCTGACTTGGCAGAAGGTGGATTTATCTTGAGCTCAAAGTTGATCTGAAATGATATTACAACCAAAATATCTATGAGTAACTTCATACCAATAAAAAGGCTTAGAGTTTTTTTGACATTTATGTTTTCTTCAGTACCTGCAGCAGCTGATTCAGTACATTAATGAGGTTCACCATGCGACAAGGTCCCATGTAAACCGTTAAGTTAGCGATGAGCATGACAAGGAACATGTCGACGATCCATATCACTGCCTTCAGCGTGGAGTCTCCACCACGGATACGGCAATTTGGGTCCTGAGTGAAGTCCAATCCAAGAGCTACTAACATCACTATATCTGAAACAACACAATCGCTTCAACAGTTAGAAAAAAACTTCGTGTACATTCAAATCAAAATAGGATTTACTGCCTATTCTCAACCAACGATTACACTTTTGAATAGTGTAGCAACTTGGAAGAGCAGAAGTATCTGGATAAAATTCGTGTACTCGTAGAGTTGCAAATCCTTCTCATATGTACTGATTAAATAGGAATACTAATCATACTTGCAAAAAGACATACATATACATATAGGCAACTACGGGTAGTGCTTCTGCGAAAAACGGTTCATTCGTCTTTTACAGGCACTCATGTCGTAGCATGTTGGAAAACCCCTTCACCAGTTCATACCTTGCGTATACGGGGCAAGAATGATCGCTTAAAGCGTATAATGGAAGAGCATGATCCATCGAGCTGGAAACTACTTTTACATGATGGAAACTTGGCACCTGGTACAGTCGAGTTCATAAACTTGTGAGCAAAAATTTGATCAAAAATACCAATCTGATCACGCTTCTACGCCATTAACAATAATAGAGTCGTGTTCAGATATTTTTGATCAAAATTTTATGAACTCGACTGTACAAGGTGCATTCCTGTTTTAAATCTTGTCAAATATGTAAAGACCACCCGGTCTTGTCGTGATGTCGTCACTGCAGTGTACAGCATTCCCGTTGCCACTAGAGAAGACCAGAAGACATCTTAGCGCTAGCTGATTAGTGTGGTGTGGTGTGGACTGACTGCAGGCGGTGATGAGTAGACGTTGCAGCACGGCGAGCGTGGGCGACGGCGAGACCCGCCAGGCGGCGTGCGCGCGTGCGACACGCAGCGGCGCCGCGCCGAGCACGCGCGACGCACGCAGCACCGCCGCCGTCGGGCCCGACACCACACAGCCCGGCTCCGAATCTGTTAGAGTACCGCTTAAGTTCCTGTTATCTTATACGACAAATATCCGTGATGGCCTTTTTTTGTTTTGATTGATTAAACAGAGATGGCAGCACAATAACAGGAACTGAGCAGAGGTGTAAAAAACCTTTTAAATTATTATAAAATTTATTAAGTATATGTATGAGACTTTTATAAAGGCCTATGACAGTCAACATAGCAAATTTTATACAAGGCGTTCTAATAATTAATCCGCGATATTTCGACAGGTACCTGAATGTTTTTCGCAACATTGGCTGATGTTTAAATTTTTACTGCGTGGTTACATTTTGAATCAAAAAATCTCCATAATTTGTTTATCTGTAACGAATTTGTAACTACGTTTTGGAAGATGGGGTTAAATTTTCAGGCCTTGCAGATCTTTGATAATTTCGATGTCGCTGTTTTTCTATATTTTCCATGGCCATGCGCCCTTTAACTTACCATGATTTTTACTTTTAAGATTTTGATTTTTAGACATCGTTGTCATACCCGTCTCCATGATAATTAGTGAGTAAAGATTTTAATTTTCGTATAAGCAGCTGAAAAGGAAATGTATAATTCCATAGGTAAATACATAGTAGGTAGTTCAAGTATATTATTATTGCTCGCTTCCCGTTGAAATGTCTTTTACAAAATATAGAATGAATAAGCTAAATTCTGAGTCTAGGTAACAAACATTAAAAAAACACAACCGAATTGATAACCTCCTTCTCTTTTTTAAGTCGGTTAAAAAGTGGCTAAGAGCGTGTCGGAGTCGCACTCGCACACAAAGGGTTAAATTTCCATCACCTCATTAATATTAGTAGCGGTACACTTTTAAATTTCAATTTCTTTTAATTCTTACAACTTTTTAATTATAATAAACCCCCGACCCGTTACCTGCGACTGTCCGCGTAGAATACGGTTATCGCTATCCCGCAGGAACTATGCAATTTTCCGGGATAAAACTATCCCATGTCCTTCTCCGGGACTCTATCTGTATCTGTAGGTATACTGAATTTCATCTAAATCGGTTCAGTGGTTTTGACGTGATGAAGTAACAAACAAATAAACAAACACTAACAAATAGACTTACAAACTTTCGCATTTATAATATTAGTGGGATAGTACACACTATGTGCAAATTTCAAGTGTGCTAATAACGATTCAAAAGAAACCGTATTGTATGCATTGGTAGATGTTCCAATAAATGGCAATTTAATTTAATATGATTAAATAAGGTTACATATTATTTGAATATCGAAAGTTAAAATACCTACGGGTAAAATGTCGATGTTCAAAATATCGAAAATTAAAATAACGAAAGTTTATATTGTCGAATGATTAGATAACCTTCGTCCAATAACATCGAAAACATATTTATCTACAAAAGTGACATCGAAAGATATAAATATCGAAGTCCGAAATATCGAAGTACAGAGTATCGAATATCCTATGTATGAACTTTCACGTGACTGGGTCGACGGAGCTCCGCTCCTATTCCGCTCAGTTGAGGCGCTTCGCGCCTTGACGCAATACTAACCTAACCTAACCATTGAACATGAATTACCTACCAAAAATATTTTGTGTCGGTTAGGTTGGAACTGTGATCACAACAACGCACGAGCCGAGCAAGCGAAGCGAGCGTGCCGCGTCAGCGGCCGGCGAGTGCTAAAAATGACTAGATTATGTAAAATAAATGCTATTAAGAGAGAGGAGCAATAAATAAAGCAGATTTGTATGTGCGATATTTTAAATTGACATTCAAATATGTTGACATTTACAACTTAGATATATTGGCTATCGATATTTTTACTCATTCGATATTTTAATCAATCGAAATTTCAATTTTACACATTTTGACCATAGGTATAACAACTTTCCATATTATAATACAATCGATATTTTAATTTTCGATATTTTGAACATCGACTTTTTCACCGTAGGTATTTTAATTTTCGATATTCAAATATGTAACCTTAAATAATTATAATAACTATGTAACGTAATCGTGTGGAGTCAGGCGATACTTGCCACGAACTAACACTACATACAAGAAGTTTAAATCAACAAGTGGGGTCCCAAGATTTTTGTTGAACTGGATGCAGCTGTCTAGACGTGGCTGACCGTGAAGTCTGCTTGCTTATTACTTCCTAGTATTTAATAAATCAAAGACAGGAAGGATATGCATAGGGAAGTGATTGTTGGTATCATACACCCTTGTTTTACCCATAAAATTACATAAAATAACTTCTGTCTAACACCTGGTGTGTGTGTTGTTGAGTCTAACATCTGGTAGCATGGTATACGGTTGTGTTGCTCTGAAGATGAGCTCTGGTTGAGTTAGAAATGTGTTAGTGTAGTGTGGTGGTGGTGATAGATGGGTTTGTGTGATTTGTGTGTTGTTACAGTGTGGAGGTGGAGGAACTGCATGAAAACGCATTATCTTGCATAAGCTTAGCTATCATAAGGTCGCGGGTGAGCAAATAAATTCTTTTAGTTCAATAATGAATGCTGGCCACTTATCTTTATTCTGTCTCATCTAGTCGCTTGTTTAGCTGAGCTTGGTTAAGTCACTGTTACTGTTTATTTTCTCGAGGAAACAATGTGGCTGGCCAGTTGACACATTGGGGTATTTATTCTACCAATGTTACCTATGAATTTATCAAACTGTAGGTAAGTCTTGTTAATATTGCTTCTAATAATATTAGGTATATACTTAGCAGTTAAATATTACTTTACGAAATATCTTCATGCATAAGTCTACTCGGCGTATACACGTTTCATTGCTGGGCAGTAGCTCCCACGCGGGCCCATTGCGGATCGGGAACTACACATAGGTACATCATTAAATTGCTTTGCAGTGCGGTTTGCGGAATTCTTTAAGAGGTCACCGTATAGCTCATGATAATATACTTATGTAAATAAAACTTAAGTATTTTAGAAGCTTTTAATGAAATGAACAGTTAACATTGATGATAAGCAGACTGATTAAAACGTAATAATACATCGTACTGCTTTTGACTTACGTTAATAGTAAGAGAACATTTAACAGGTCAAATAGAGTGAATTTGTCCAAGACACTACTAGTGGTTTAACTTTAACTGTTAAAAGATACGTATAAGCAAGAATTAAGACAGGTCAATTAAGATTCTTAATTTATGACGCTTTTTTAAAGTCTGTAACTAAAATCGTGTCAAGTCACCTTTACTCGTCATGTTAACGAATTTTACCACTTGAACTTTAACAATGTGTGTACACCATGTAATTCTTGCATGAAATAAAAAGTATAATAAGTTCCAAAAAGGCCGAAAAGTTAACTACGAAATAGCTTCTACGAGAATCAATGAACTGAGATCCGTCGAAGTTAATGAGAATTAGGTGATCCTCCTGCTTTTTGCCCCATGTCATAAAAAAACACTGTTTAAAAATAGTTCACTTTCATTTTGATACCTACAATATTGTATTTGTGCTATATTGTATATTAGATATATTTCTCACTATTGAGTCAAATAATCGTCGTTAAAGTAATTATATCTTTGTTTCTTTTCTTTCTTTTTACGCTTGTTCTAAACTTTAGCGACTTAAAGACTTCGTTGCTTTATTTTTGTTTTTGTCTCGTCAATTCTTTCCACCATTAAGAAGAGTCTGTGGCTGCGTTAGAATACTTTGTGGATTTTTCAGAGCATCCGTAATTCCATCAATACCTGGAAGACCTTTGAGAGGCTTCACCAGGACCTGGAACATTCCCATCACCAGTGTAGCATCTCCTGATCCTAAGTTAGATCCTAAGCTGGAACTTCCAGATCCTAAGGACCCCAGGCCGGTTCCTCCAGATCCTAAAGCAGAAACTATTGAAGTCTGTCTCTTATTTTTTGATAGATGTTCTGGCTCTGAGTTATTTTCTTCATCGTGTTCTATTTCGTGGCCATGATGGTCACAGTGATGGCACCTTTTTTCCCGATGTTTGTGGTCACTACCTTCACTATTACTGCTATTTTTTGAGTCAGTTGGATGCGTTCCTTGTGGGAACCCTGGAATTATCTCAGCAATATCTGGTATGCCTCCAGTTGGTGATGGTATTAAGGAAGCGGGACCAGTTGCAGAGCAATTCTTTTTATTGCCAAGTATGTTGTTTGGAACTATTGGACCAAAATTAGGAAATCCAGATTCACTACCAGTTTCGTTACTTCCAAATACTTTATCTGGTATTCCTGAAATAATAGAGCCAAAATCAGGCCATCCGTTGGAACCCGAATCAGTTCCGTTTTCCGAGTTAGTTTTGTTTTTACCAAAAAATTTGTCCGGTACTCCGGATATCACAGAGCCAAAATTAGGCCATCCAGTTTCATTTTCAGAACTGGTTTTATTATTACCAAATACCTTATTCGGAATGCCTGATACAATCGATCCGAAACCAGGAATACCAGTTTTGTTTTGGCCAGTAATTTTATTTGGAAAGCTTGAAATTATCGATCCGAAGTTGCTTCCGATTGAGCCGATCCCGCTGGCGGTGTCATTACCTTTGCCTCCCGTCTTGTTTGCCCCAAATATTTGCTGTGCCATATCTGGTATCACTGAGCCAAAGCTTGTTCCCATTACTGTGGTCGTTCCGTCGCCGCTGGTGCTATTGTCCTTCGATCCAAATCCGGCGATTCCTGATATTTTGTTTGGTATATCGATGATGTTAACTCCTATGATGTTGGTTGGGAGGTTTCCCGCTTGGGCACCAATTAAGGATAGAAACAAATACACAATTTTGTGACTAAGAGACATTTTCGCTCGCAAACCTTTAGGTTTCTGCAATAAAACAACTGAATGTGAATATTTAAACCTGTTCCCTTATCATTTAATTAAACTTTAACATACGTGTTCTATTTTCAGCCCGTATTTTAGTCTAGAGTATTTAAGTAATTACAGTTTTATTACACCTGTTAAACGCTTCGAAATCAACCTTATTTTTGAACTTTAAGTAAAAATAGTATTAGTACATGCATTAAACATTAGTTAATTGCTGAATAATTATCTAATCATGAATGACTGAATAAGTAAGTGATGCTTCACATCGTCGCAAATTAGAAGTTTACCTATACTTACTCACATTTGATAACACTACCGCTGCGGTCATGCTTACCTGGTAAGTACATTTTATTTTTTACTTTAAAAATATAAGTTAACTTAGTTTTATTTCACTTTACCTGCAGTAAAATTAGAAGGTGCTTCAACTTCAGTCTTTTTTTCTTGTAACTCATACCACCACCACCTCATTTTCAACACACATCAAAAGTCATAAATAAACGTAAGATTGAGTGAAAATCATTGTTGAGTCTCTTACTAACTAAATTATATTGTTGATCTTTTATTTAAAGTCCAAGGGCTGCTTGTAATAATTAGGTAAGTGAGCTTACAGCACACACGACGTTCACTTGCACTCGATTCTATGACTATATAGTTATACCTGTACACAAATAATAAATATCTTTTAGGTTACTAATTCTATTAGATTACGACACATTTTTACAATTAGAGGCAATTTGAATGTGACAACAATGTCGTTTATTTTATTTGTCACTTTTTAATAGCTTTCTTCTGTTTTAAAAAGCCAATACGAATTGAAATGACCGGCTATCGTGCTGGTAATTGTATAGACAGATCCGGCAAAACAAAAGTGAGTCAGAGATATCAAGTAATGGATTAGCAATGTGCCTTTACGTGTTGTCCTACCCTCATTTACTATTATATCACAAGATTAATGGTATGTGTATTATGTTCTATATTTTCGCGATTCACACACATACTGATTAAATTTATTTGACGGATATATGAGATGTAGTCTTTGTTTGTTTTGTTCGTATAGACGGACACGGCATCACGTTTAACGGTCAAATAAAATTAATCAATGGGTGGTGAAACAGGCCCATAATGTAATAATTAATTTAATTAATTTTAGACGTTTGAAAATTTTATTCGTACGGTAATTTTGCATCAACATATACGCTTTTCACCTTAGTACATGTATCTCAAAGTTTGTCAATTGCTTTGCTTATTTATTTTGGTATAATAAAGAGTTTACATATATACGTACTTTTCTAACTTTCGAATGGTATTTTTCAGGCTTGATAGAAGGGATGTTAATCGCGTTTAATAAATAAAAATACGTTTTAGGTAAAAAAAAAACATTTTTAATACAAGATTTTTTGCTGACTGTACTTTTTTTCGACTTTTCTTGCATTGTCACCCAAACTATATTTTCATACCAAATTTCAAGTCGATTCCATTAACCCGTTGAAGAGTTCCGTCCTGCGGAGACGATCCTGGCCGGACCACTAGGATGTTACTTCCAGATTATTGTATTGTCACGCAATTTACACAAGTATGCCATATTTCAAGTCAATCCGATTACTAGAAGTTGGTCAAATTTAACTTACAAGATTTGACTACAGACAGGACAGACAACGGGACAGGTGAAACTAAATAAAAGCTTGTAAAAACCATTTCTTTCGGGCAACATGGCCCATACAGTAAATATCTTACAGACTAACATACATTACGATTAATAAAAACAAAACGAACTAACCAACCTACCATGCCGTGGTAGTGTTTTGTCAACGATGATGGCGGTGGATTTACCGGGTCTATATCTTTACCGGCGATCCATTCGTCGCAGCAATGGCTTTATCGCACAAACTGAAATTGGACGTTTTATGTCACGTGCAGGCGGTTTAAACTGTTTGATATTTAATAAAAACTATACAAATGAGCTGAAAACTGTAGTTTGATGTTATGTCAACAGAACAAACAGTAGGTAAAGTAAATTCTTCATTGAAAGATCGCCTTAAAACCACGCTTTAATATTATAACTTATTTAAAACATTATGCTGTTATTTTAGAAATGCATTTAATGTTTTATTAAACAGTAATAAATGTTTTAGAAAAGGTCTGTTGGCGGTTTGCAGGAGGTAGGACCTTGTGCAAGGTCCGCCCGGATTGCTACCACCATCTTGCTCGCTAATCCTGCCGTGAAGCAGCAGCTGCCCTGTTGTGTTTCGGCGTGGAGAGTAAGACAGCCGGTGAAATTACTGGCACCTGAGGTATCCCATCTTAGGCCTCTAGGTTGGCAACGCATCTGCAATATCCCTGGTGTTGCAGATGTTTATGGGCGGTGGTGATCTCTTACCATCAGGAGACCCACTTGCTCGTTTGCCAACCAGTCGAATAAAAAAAATAAAAAAATAAGTTATAGATAAAATTAATAAATCGGATCTTGAGGTAAAAACATCATGATCGTGTACGTGAAAATGAAAATGGTTAAACTGATACAAGTTTTGAACCCATTTTTGCCCACTCAGACTTTTTGACGAGTAAACTTTTATTCATTCATTATTCTTTACAAACAAACAGACTAAGAAAAGTTTTGTTACGTTCAAGTGATGTGCATATGAAGTGTAGGGTGAAGATAATATGTAAAATGTTCCCTATCAACACTACGTTCATACAAGTGAATGGAGCCAACAAGATATTTATTGAAAGTAAGTGCATTTTAAACCTCCGACGCAAAAAGAGGGGTGTTATAAGTATTATAGGTATGTCCCTGCGCCAGTTCTCGAAAATGGTCGTGCCACGCTCTATTGGGATCGATCTGTCATCACGGACAGGACTATTGTAGCCAATAAGCCTGATATCGTGCTGACAGATCGATCAAACCACCAGGCAGTGCTCGTCGACATCACCATCCCACATGACGAGAACCTCGTGAAGGCCGAGAAGGACAAACTCATATTAAATGATATTATAACGGATAACTCACGTGCCGCGTGTTGCGGCAGCCGCCGAGTCGCGTGCTCCTGAGAGGAAGGGCTACGAAATAGCCCGAAACATGTCGAGCTAAACTCGGTTTTAAGACGTGAGTTATCCGTTATAATATCATTTAATATGAGTGAGTCTCACGGTAGTTTCATGTTCAAAAAGGACAAACTCAGCAAGTACGTTGACTTGGCTCACGAGGTGACTGCTATGTGGGATGTTGACACGACGATCTTGTCCCGATAGTCGTTTCGGCAAACGGTCTAATAGCGAAGAGTCTCAACCAACATCTCAAGAGACTCTCGCTAGATGGCTGGACCAAGGGCCAGATACAGAAGGCGGTACTTCTGGACACGGCATGCATCGTCCGGAGGTTCCTCACTCTGTGGCCCTGACCACCGGTAGCTTGGGCCCTACCCCGTTACCGGCGGCAAACTTGGTTAGGTTTTTATAATATTTTTATTTTGTATGTACTTTTCTGTATTTTACTTTTTATAACTATCATAAAAACCTATTCCTAAAAATGAAAAAAAAAATAAAGAACATAATAATAATTGACCTAGTCCCAAACTAAATAAAGCTTGTACTATGGATACTAGGCAACGGATAAACATACTTATATAGATAAATACATACCTTAATACATATTAAGCATCCAAAACCCGAGAAGAAACATTCGTATTATTCATACAAAAATCTGCCCCGATCGGGAATCGAACCCGGGGCCTCAAGCTTTGTAGTCAGGTTCTTTAACCACAAGGCCATCCGGTCGTCTAAAACTTAATATAGAATGCCCTACGCTGTATGTAGCCCGACACACGCTTGACCAATGTTTTAAATATAACTTTAACTTTAAATTTCAATTACTTTGACCTTAGCACGTAAAACCCTATTGAATGTTGGGGAAGCACTTTATACTCGTCCCGACGACAAGTAAAGCTTGTACCAAAGCCTTCAACTTATTGCTACAAATATCTCAGAGATCAACACCCACTCAAAACCTCACAATAAACCTTAACAATAAATCGCCCATTACGGGAGGTGGCAAAATATATAAATAGAGACTTTATTCTACACAACAAAAAACACGACTTAATAACAAATTAATTATAAAAGGAGTAACTTTACATGTTGATGGTTTCGGCTGAATACTGTTATATAGTAATACCAACATATAATTGAATTTAACATAAAATTTTCGTGTTCTATTCAAATAAATATATTTATTTATATCTTTATTTCAAAATCCCAATATAAACTGAAGAATAAGGGGCTGTTTCACCATCCATTGATTAGTGTTAACTGACGGTTAAATGTGACGCAGTCTCTTTTTGTTTTGTTCGAATAGACGGAGATGGTATCACATTTAACCGTCAGTTGACACTAATCAATAGATGGTGAAACAGCCCCTAAATAAATCCCATCAAAACATAAATGTGAAATGAAAGCCAAGTTCAATACTATGATATATGCCTTGATTGATTGATTTGACTTTAACGACTAAACCGGCCAAGAGCGTGTCGGACACGCTCAAAATAGGGTTCCGTAGCCATTACGAAAAAATGATAGGATTTCGTATTTTATACGGAATCTTCCAAGTTTAGGTACATTTTATACCTAAAGCTGCTGTTTATACTCATAAACTACTAATAATTCTCAAGCAAACTTAGCCGTTATAGTTTTCCTTGAAAGTTTGATATACTTACCATCCTGATTTTTTTTTAAATTTTTCATCCAGTGACGATCCAGGGGACGCTCGATTTTAATGAAAATTTGCACTTTATTGTTGAATATTTCGCAAACAAATCACTGAATCGAAAAGTCGTCGTTGCAAAAAGACCTATCCAACGATACCCCACACTATAGGGTTGGATGAGAAAAAAAAATCACCCCCACTTTACGTCTATGAGAGATGGTACCATTTTGTCGGCATAGTTTACCTATATATCCGTGCAAAATTACAGCTTTCTAGCATTGATAGTCCCTAAGCAAAGCCGCGGACGGACAGACAGACAGACATGGCGAAACACACAATACTTGGGACGATTACTAGTATATGGAACAAGCATCGATAATTGAGATTATCGATATAGGAACTCACTACCTGTCACAAAACTAGTGTAGGTTTTGTACACCAGAAATAGAAAGCGATACAGAAAACAGGTACCAGAGATAAATTACAGGTATATTTCTAAGGCATGGTATTATACTAATTAGAAAACTTATAATATTTTTTTAAATCAATTACTAACTATAGGAGATCGATGTACAGTCAACCAATTTGATTTCTGGGCCACCATAGAACCTTAACAAAGTGAATAATTGATTATTCCATAGCAATGCTTATTGGTTGACGCAAAATGTTATAGTGACAAGGTTCTGTGATGGCCTAGAAATCGAATTGCTTGAGTGTGCAAACTCTACCCTTTGGCCCATAACGTTTTTTGGTCATATTAAACGTTTGGTTGTGTCCGAATTTGTAGAAACGTAATAATTTAACATAAGTGCCTATGAGTGTTTGTGTTCTTAGTTTGGATTGGTTTTTTGGAATCTTTTTGTATTTTTTATTTCAATTCCAAATTTTTACTTTTACGGTCATCCCGTAAAACCTAAATTGAAAATACAAACTGAAATATAGATGCACAGAAAAACCAGAAAAATAAGACCATCACTGGGAATCGAACCCAGGTAATCGGTATTCCGTACCGCGTGCTATACCACTACACCACTGATGGTCAACAACCACCACCATGTTGTGTTGTTGCACGCGGTACGGAATACCGAGGACCTGGGTTCGATTCCCAGTGATGGTCTTATTTTTCTGGTTTTTCTGTGCATCTATATTTCAGTTTGTATTTTCAATTTTTCTTAGTTTGGATTCTTCAAAGAATTACTCGTTTTACAGGCGGAGCTCTCAACCGGCAGCAAAACAAAATATCAAGTAAGTAAATTGCATAAAACACGCACAGAATACGGTCAGGTACGGTCAAGGGCATGAATCACCACGGAACCTGTTTCACAGTAAACGTCATAGTGACATCGCATTAATTAACAGGAAAATCTTCTGCTTCAGAGGTCACTACGGCTACTTATGGTATTAGACGAATTTGCCAACTTTTAAGGTGTTACCTAAACTGCTGCTATTTAAACTAAATAAATTATACCATACAATAAAAAAATATCATGGGACACTTGACACCAATTGACCTAGTCCCAAACTAAGTAAAGCTTGTACTATGAGTACTAGGCAACATATAAACTTACTTATATAGATAAATACATACTTAAATACATATTAAACATCTAAGACCCGAGAACAAACATTCGTTATTCATACAAATATCTGCCCGGCCGGGAATCGAACCCGTTACCTCAAGCATCGTAATCAGGTTCTCTAACCACTTGGCCATCCGGTCGTCATAAGTAAAACTTAACTATAACTATGTCAAAAATACAAACTGAGACATGGATGCACAGAAAAACCAGAAAAAGAGACCAGCGCTGGGAATCGAACCCAGGTCCACAGCATTTCGTGCTGCGTGCCGTACCCCTACACTACCACTGGACATGAGTACAGACACGAATTTCTCCTATGCACATATGTATATCTCAGATTGCTTTTTTCTACTGCGCTAGTACGCTACTTCAGCAGCAGCACTAGCGACATCTATGTTTCGCTCTCATCGAGAGACGTAACACTCTTTCGGAACTAACCGCTCACCCAGACAAGAGATGTCGCTACTAAGCAAGAGATGTCGCTACTAAGTTATTTGGAGTCTTTTTGTATTTTTTTATTTCAACTCCAAATTTGTTACTTTTACAGTCATCCCGTAAAACCATATCGAAAATACAAACTTAGACATGGATGCACAGAACTACTAGTAACTACTGCACAAGTCCTCTCATTCTGAGAGGAGGCCTGTGCCTAGCAGTGGGACGTATATAGGCTGGGATGATGATAAAGAAGTACTTAGTTAAATATCGTACATATTATTTCCTAAGTTAACTGCGAATACAAAATGTGGACGAGTTAGGTAGATGTTAGTTTAGATAACAGGCATCAAAACCATTACTACAAATTAAATTATACCAACAATGTCAACTAAAATTTAAATAAGGAATAATAATTTAATTTTAATATTCTTTAATACAGTATTTCTGGTTTTTTTTTAATAAAAAATTAAATTTTTGTTATTAACTTATTTTATTTGAATTCAAGAACTAATTATTAATCAATTTACATTATTTTGTACAATTAATAAAATAAAAAAGAATTAGCCTAAGAAATTTAACTACCTATCAATAATTGAATTAAGTTGTCAACAAGGGTTAATCTGTCTGAAACATATGTTAGTCCAATTTTCGTATCGACAAAAACTATTAAACAAATATCGTTAAAAATTATCATGTGTAATCTTACATATCATTTGTGTTCCTGCAGCACCGAATTCCACTTCACTTTAAATCAACAGTTCTCTCGTTAATATTAAGTTTATTTCTGTATGTAATTCACACATTTTTTAATAAACAATGTGAAAGTTTTATTATTATCAGCATGAACGATTCAGACTTTCTAACTTTTTTTTTTTTTCGGTGTTCATCCAATTTTTACTTAATGTGCTTGTACGTACATTTAATGTAACATCACTATAGAAATTAATACTTTTGTCAAGACACTTTTCATCAAATCCGTACGTAATGAGGGCTATCGCGTATGAATTCGCCGCTGGAGGCGCTAGTGTAGCGTGAGGTCTCCGAAATGTCAAATCTCATAGTTTTTGGGTGAGCTACGAGGGTTTATTTATAATTAAAATAATTTTGTGAATATTTTGCATTAGGTACCTGAAATAATGCGTTACGGGCCATGAATGTCTGTTTTGAGACAGTTTTGACTTTTGTCCTCCCTTTTTTTCTGAACAAAATGGGACTACGCAACACTGTGGTTGCTCGATATTTTTATGGTACGGTTTTAAGGTGTATTAAATATGATTTTAATCTAAACTTTGTTTTCACGCCCGTAATAAACAGACTTTGAAAGCCACACTTAAAAACCTCACGCAACAGTGGCGCCATCTAGAAAGACAAAAAACGATAGCCCTCATTGCGTTGTTCGTACATAACTGAACGAAAACATGATTTTGAAGATCAACATAACTTGGAAGCAATGCTTCTACCGCGGTAACTTACACTGCAACATTTTTTTTTCGGAACAACTCCATTCATTGCTGTCTTAATCTCACTTACAGTGAGGATAGTGAAACAGTTCGCGCAGTGTATGACGCATAGCAAGTGCGTTCTCGGAGTTATGCTCAGGCTCTCTCTCAGTAATTTTTAGTATACGCTCGCCCGCCCAAGATCGCCACGTGATTTTTGCTCTCCTGGTATTTCACGTAAAAACTTTAAAATGTAGTGTGGTCAAACACTTATTTTCTGTTATTTACGGTTCCTGTAAAATGGGTAAGTTAATTTAACTCCATTTTTGAACTATTTTAGTAGAATACAATTTTAATTTTTTTCACTTTGTTTTTTCTCTCATTTCATTATTGTTTTTCAAAATCCAAATTCAAAATGAGAAACTAACTGTATAATTTTCACGGCATTGGGTACTTCGTACTTTTTATCTCGGGAAATTTTTCTATTGCTTAGTTTTCGAGGGACAACAAAAATCGAATTAAAAGACTCAGGCAAATAACCTATTGTATCTTAACGTTAATAATAATCATATTGAACATTTATTTCGGAAAACCTGGTTCCATAAATATACAACGAAAATAAAATGATTACTTACTACAAAAATGCGTAAGTTTAGAACTTATGCTACGATTAGTATTTAAATTAAGCTTAAGTTCAGCATGTCGAAACAATATAACACTAAACCCTGTTTTCGAGATTACCAAGCTACAATCGTGCTCTATTTGTTTTCTTTTTTTTTCAATATTACCTATATTGTTTGAGTAATGAAATAAGTTTACCTATATATTAAAAACTGTTTGTTTACTTACATGCTCTGTTTGGCTAGGGGTATATTGGAAACCTCTCTTTCAAGTAATTTAAGTACCTAATTTGAGTTAAGTTTTTCTATTTATACTATTATGTGAAACATGACTTTTAGGTATTGAGGTGGGCGTAAACAGCTGCGACTCAGTTTATACTAATGCAGCTGCTTACGAACTTTCTGTTTTTAAATAACCATGTTATTATGTTCATAAAAATCTATAAATCTTAAATCTTTAAATACAAATAAATAATATCCTAATATGGTGAATTCTACTAATGTAATATATATACATGAAAGTTTCTGTGTGCGTGCATTTGTCCTTCACGCCTAGACGACTAAAACGGCAACGAAACGGCTAGACGAATATGAATGAAATTGGGCATGGACATATTTGGACTTTTGTAATTCATATGCTACTTTTCTTTCCGATATTCTTACGGGATCGGGAGAAAATCCCAAAAATTCAGCCTCTGGGCTGGAATCAACACAATATATGTTTTGGCATTTGTGTTTGTTTTTATGCATCGCTAATGAAATCCATGATAGGTAATCTTTGAGAATCCACAACGGTTTTTTTTTGCAAAATTAAGAGATTTCAATTCAACTGCTAGGACTTAGTTTACGCGTGCGAAGAAGCAGATAAAAGAGGATATATAATTGAGCCATATAGAAGCAAAGTCAGCAACGTCTACTTCAACTGAAAAGGGTACAGAAGATTTTTTTTATTTACAAAGTAACTGTAAAAAGTGGATGTTGCTGACTTTGCTTCTATATAAAAAATAAATAAAATATAAAATACATATCACGGGACAATTCACACCAGTTGACCTAGTCCAAAGTAAGCTTAGCAAAGCTTGTGTTATGGGTAATAAGCAACGGATAAATATAATTATATAGATAGATACATACTTAAATACATATTAAACACCCAAGACCCGAGAACAAACATTCGTATTTTTCATACAAATATCTGCCCCGACACGGGAATCGAACCCAGATGGCAATTTGATAATAAATATTCAAATAATTAAATTGCCCGGGCATTATACATAATGTCTATCACCTATTGGGCAGAGTAATAAAAATATACGCTTCATTACTATTATTTATGTTTTTGAACTAAAATTCCTTTATTTTATAGACTTATTTACCTATATCATTAAGTATCAATCAAAATCTGTAAAGTAAGTTATCTATAATGGTTGAATTAATTTCTGTTTGTTTGAATTCATTTGCTTTGGTCACAGTTGAACCTAACCCGCTCTCCTCGCTGCGCTCGCCGTCGCACCTAACTTTTCGATTAAATTAATCAGACTTCAGTGGCCAAGAATCAATTGTAATCAAATTTCCAACGATCATGTAGCAATATTCATAATGACCGGACTATGTGATAAATAATGAAGTTTAGATAATAAACATCACTTTGCCCCGTATAGCTTGTCATTATTAATAATAATTAATAATGCCTTTATTAATCACTTGGTCCATAACATATACGAGTACATCAACCTTATGCTTAGTCTTGCGTCTTGGTAACGTACATATATTTATGACCTTGACTGTACCAACAGTCAGCAATAAAGATTGTATTAAGAAAGTTATTTTATATTTCGTTTAATGTTTGATGATCTGATGATCCTAAAGGAAGATACCTAAGCGCCGGCCGTAAAGCCGGTGGTATGCTGATTTAGGATCATTTCGTGATATAAGTACGTATTTTTATTTAATTTTTATTTCCACTTTTTTTTCACGACAAATTTTTTTTTCGTTCCAAAATCAAAAGTAAATTATCTTCAGTTTTTATTTAGATTCATATTATAAGTAATATGTACTACTAAGTATAAAATAGTATTTTTAACATATATCGTGTTTATGTAATCCACATAACGCACGTATAGTTTAACTTCTTGAATTCTAATTATGTGTAATTATCTTAAATTGTGTTTATTCCGACTCCATCGTACAATTTTATTCTTACCCACGTGGTTCAAAGCTATTTTTCAGTCAGTTTCAGGTCAATTGTCTGAGTTGTTTCTCGTCAGCTGCTTTAGCACATGTGTCACTGCTAATTTTACGAAAGGTTCATTATTCAGTTAGTTGATATTACTAACCTGAAAGCAAAACAAATTATCCAGGGCCATTATTGGAGTATTGGTGTGGCCATTCGAGTAGGGTTACCAAACAAAAATTTCAAAAGTCCGGACAAAAAGCGTGATTTCCGTGAAAAAATTGAGTTATTTATTAAGCAAATTCAAAAATCAATTATTATTATTATAGATTGATATTACTGTGACCTTGGTGGTCATGTTCAGTTCACGCGGGTTACAACATTACCTCAGTTAATTTCTCAATTAGTCTCTATTATGTATCATCATTATCATGTCGGCCGAAAGACGTCCACTGCTGGACATAGGCCTCCCCCAAGGCTCTCCACTCAGACCAGTCTTGTGTTTTCCGCATCCAACACGATCCCGCGATCTTAACCAGGTCGTCGCTCCATCTTGTTGGAGGCCTACCGACAGCTTGTCTCCCGGTCCGTGGACGCCATTCGAGAACCTTCTGACCCCATTGGCCTTCAGCCCTGCGAGCAAACTGCATCTCTATATTATGTATAAACAAGATTATTTTTCTTTTTGACAAAAGATGTAAAAAATCTTCTATTTTATTGAAAATTCTAATAATCCTGAGGTTCCCGAAATTTCCAAAATCCGGCCGGAATCCTGAGATATAGTAACCCTACATTCGAGTAGAAAGTTTTTTATTAATACATGTATCAGTTTACCTACTTTTTATTGATACATATAAAACTTTTACAACTCCCTATTTAATAATGTAATGTAGCTTTTTTATTTCATTGGTTGATAGCGTAAAATGTAATAAAATTAAATGAACTCATCCGAAAGATTGTATTTTTATGGCTGTACCTGCATGTAGTTAACCTTTTCAAAAGCCGCGTATTTGATTATGTGTTTACTGTCTGCATAAAAATATATGCTATAGCATAGAGTTCTAGAGATTAACATTATAAAAGATTTTTAATATAAATTTTATTGCGGCCTGTACTTTTTATTACTTAACTTACATGAAGTGTTATACAATTATTATAACCTATTGAAATTGAAAAAGATTTTATGTACTCGTTGATTAATGAAGTGTTATACATAAAGTTATTAATACAATAACATTTCTAGTGTTAATTCTAAAAATATTGGACAAAAAAATCTAAAAACTTTCCCGGTATGTCTACTTCGTTGAGTTTTTGTTTATATTTTTAAAGATAACAATGGTGTCTAGTCTACGTGTGAAACCGTCCCAAGGTACAACACTCCAATATTGTTATCTACTTAAATTATAATTTTACTGTACATTATTAATACATGAGTTTAATTAAAAATTACAAACTAAATAAAAATAATATGTAAATCGTGGACGCTTGACACAAATTGACCTAGTCCCAAACTAACCAAGCTAGTAGTATGGGTACTGAACGTTGGATATATTGACACTTGACATCAATTGACCTAGTCCCAAACTAAGCAAAGCTAGTAGTATGGGTACTGAACATTGGATAAATATTGACACTTGACATCAATTGACCTAGTCCCAACTAAGCAAAGCTAGTAGTATGGGTACTGAACGTTGGATAAATATTGACACTTGACATCAATTGACCTAGTCCCAACTAAGCAAAGCTAGTAGTATGGGTACTGAACATTGGATAAATATTATTGACACTTGACATCAATTGACCTAGTCCCAAACTAAGCAAAGCTAGTAGTATGGGTACTGAACGTTGGATAAATATTGACACTTGACATCAATTGACCTAGTCCCAAACTAAGCAAAGCT
>NC_133480.1:13312209-13318982 GCF_025370935.1 Choristoneura fumiferana
TATAGAGAATTGAGTTTTTGGCTATGCTTGTGCGTGTGAATGAAAGTGTAGTGGCCTGGAGTATATAATTACGTACACTGATGTATTAAACTGATTACGTAGTTCACGGATGCTTTTTAAACAAGCGTAGCGTATATTAGTGTGCGCTGATAAAAGCAAACCCGAAGACTGCTTTGCCTGCGCGGCGCGATTTTATTAAATCGTTCGTCGTGATGCCCGGGAAATTCAAACGCTCAGCGCGCTCGTTTTAAAAGTTGGCAGCGGAACGGTACAATACGAACCGAACGAGTAACATTAATTCATATGAATTATGCACGCAAGCCGTGGTGGCCTAGTGGGAAGCCGTGGTGGCCTAGTGGTTTGATCTATCGCCTCTCAAGCAGAGGGTCGTGGGTTCGAACCCCGGATCGCACCTCTGAGTTTTTCGAAATTCATGTGCGGAATTACATTTTGAAAATTTACCACGAGCTTTGCGGTGAAGGAAAACATCGTGAGGAAACCTGCACAAGCCTGCGAAGCGATTCAATGGTGCGTGCGAAGTTCCCAATCCGCACTGGCCCGCGTGGGAACTATGGCCCAAGCCCTCTTGTTCTGAGAGGAGGCCTGTGCCCAGCAGTGGGACGTATATGGGCTGGGATGATGATGATGATGATGATGCACGCAAAGATATAAAATATACCTAAACTTGGAATATTCCGCACAAAAAAAGAAATCATTAGAAAAATATTATTTAATTTTTTCGTAATGGACCCTACGGAACCCTATTTCGGCCGTGTCCGACACGCTCTTGGCCGGTTTTTATTCATCATTTCGAGTGTGCCGAGGACGGCCACTCGAGATCCATGTTACATTATGGAATATATCCAATATCACCAACCTCTATTCCTCAAGTGCTTGTCAGCCCATGTTTCCTTGGTACGAAAGAATTTCCTTTCTGAAAAACCTTCCATTTTAGTTTAGTTTAAATGTTGGAAATAGTATTTTATGCAACTGTATCGTAATAGGGGTCCTTAAAACACGAGTTTGGGTTTATGAAACGAGGCGTAGCCAATTGCGTAACCATTGAGAATGACCTGCATTAACGAGGTAGGTATGTCTGCCCCACGAGCTGCGCCCGCGACGACCTGCTGCTGCACGTGGTCGTTTGTGTACGATACAGCCGTGTTCATAATAGAATCCAATGTCGTAATGCTGGTCATTACCTATGGTTTTTGAACACATAACTGAGGATTTACTATATGGGTGTAGATAAACGAATTTAACCCACTCCTTGCAGTCAAATCAACTTGAAATTTGGTACAAACAATTAATAAAAAGTACACCCATCTCAAAATTTTGTTGATACACGAAATTTTTAACAAAACTTATTTTCACTGAGAACCACTCAAAAGTAAAAATAACAATTTTATTCAAAGATACGTATATTGAATAACGCCCTTAAATAACGCGTGATTCCATTGTTTTGAATATTAATTGAAAAATTTAGAGCAGTAAGTTCGTGATCTATTTTAAGCGGGTCCATATTGACTCGCATAAAATCGATCCTCCGATTTTTTTTCCTGCTACCGATTTGTAGCCAGAATCATCACTCTTCCGAATTTTTTACTTCATAATTTTATAATTTTTTCTTAAATTCTTATATTTATGTGAATAAAATTTGGCCATTAAAAAAAAAAAAAAAAAAATTTTATTTGTCATAAATTTGTACTACTACCAACTGAGGTCATAATGGTCACTTATCAGAATATCGTTATTCATAACGTTGTCACTAAGATATGTTTGTACTCATAATGCTGGTTTTCATATTTCTTTCATTCATAATCATCAATTTCAATAAACTTGTTAATCATAACATTTAAACATCGATTCACTTTTTTTACGTTAATTTAATGCGATGTTGGAACTGGAGTGAAAGTTTTTATATATTATTATCAATATGGAGGAGAAATAAACGAATATAAATAGGCCCAGATGATGATATTGATGAGATTATTTACTTAAATTGTGAGTATCCTACTTTACTGGTGGCAGTTTGGTTCTGTAGTGGTCGCAGTTCTAACCTAACCTAACCTATATTAATGACAGTAGTTTGGTTCTGTAGGGGTTGCAGTTCTAACCTAACCTAACCTACTTTACTGGTAGCAGTATGGTTTTGAGGGAGTCGCAGTTTTAACTTAACCTAACCTACATTTCTGACATCTAATGAAACTTATAAGACGATTGAGGGTAAAATTCATATAAAATTTGATTTGCTGACGAATTTTTCCTTTGTTACTTACATCTATTGTGGTTAAATAATGTCTGTAGTACCTAATAACATCCAACAGATGGCGATTGCTTCGCCCATTGATGGCGTTGTCATCGAAATACTTATCACATTTTTTTTCACTAAACGAAAGCAACGCAGGCCATAAACTATGACAGTGAAATTTATAGCTACAAATAAATCTTCTTTAAAAATATATGATAATGGAGTTTTATGAGTACAAAACAATATGCTTAAAAAAATTATGACAAAAAAAAGGAGTACAAGAGATATTTATGACAACTGCCATTATGGTTTTAAATGTTTCGGAGTTATGATCGGTAGTAATAGTGACTAAGTATTAATAGTGAGTATTATGACAGAAAAATGTATGACAAACATTTTCGGAGTTCCAATAATCGGGGTTGAAAAATTATGCCAACTTTGGCGCACCCATTTTAAGCGTTTCCAATAACAAGTTAATACACTGGAAGCGAAGAGGTGACGGAGATTGATATATATATAATAAACTGTGGGCGAAATTTTGCTGAAGATCCATGATTTATTTTTATCTGTAGTCTTAGCAACATAACGTGCTTTTCAAAATAGAATCTAATAGTGGCGATAAAATCAAGAATACCCTGAGGCTGAGCTGCCAGCGAGGCTCTCTGCCGTGATTCGCCTGAATGAAAATGCAGCTTAAGTGCATCGTCTACATACAAGTTGTAGTATGTAAGTAAGCTTATCTAGAGTGTGATGGTCGCCTGGTTAACCTGAGAGCCTAACTTAGCAACAGGCTTCCCGTTCTAACCCCGTCAGAGGATAGAGTAGATTATGAGAAACCTCATTACTTTGGCGTTCATTAGATTACAAAAAAACAGGAGAACAAAGATATCGCCGTACTTTTTTCCATCTAAACATACTTTATTAAAAATACAAGCTGAGATTTGTAAAATCCTGTCCACGATAAGATCGTTTAGTACCGATATATGAGCCCTTGTTTTTGTTATAGCTTGGGGCTACAAAAGCAAACACGGCCTATATGTTTGTACGATTCGTTCATTCGCGTGTCGACATTTACAACAGTTCACTATCAACATGTCATGTTCGCCTGGTGACGTATTTCACCGATTTGTAAAGAAAATACTGATTTTGAAGTCAACCTTTCAACCTTTTCCCCGAAGGGTGGTGCCGTAACAAACGCAAACACAGTTCTGTACTATCACAGTCACAGAATAATTAATAGTTGTTGATGAATTAGTTGTTAATAATACTTAATTAGTAGTTGTTGATATTAATACGTGTTATGCCACCAGACAAATATGCAACCCAACGTTTACACATTTTCTTCATACTTTCAACTGGTATTAAAATTTATTCGTGAAACTCATGAGTACGGTTCATTGTCAAGCCTAGGAAATTTTATAGTCAAAAAATGAAACACGTGATTTATAAAAATCGAAGGCACATGACGACTCTTACTTTACGTTACAACAAAACTGAGTATCAGTCTAATTGTAAAATCAATAATTCGAAAAAGGCGATTTATAAGGAAATAACGATAATTCGGTTCCACCGAAAATACTTATATGTCCACCGAGTGGACTAAAATATTAATTAATTAAAAAAAGAAAAAACAAAAAGCGAATAACATCTTGAACAACAATAACGTTAATGATACCTATCCTCACATAATCACAAACACCCGACGCAAAAAGAGGGGTGTTATAAGTTTGACCGCTATGTATGTCTGTGTGTCTGTCTGTGGCACCGTAGCTCTTAAACGGGGTGGACCGTTTTGAATGCGGTTTTTTTTATTTGAAAGCTGGTTTTCTAGCGATGGTTCTTAGATATGTTTTATCAAAATCAGTTAAGCCGCTTCAAGATCATCAGCTCTTTTTTCGCTGCGGTGAGAATCTTAGACGCATAATGGGTATTTACTTTACTTTCAAACATATTTGGGATCTGAAATTTGAAACATCCATGTATGCTATATACTCGTAACTATACAAGATTATGGAATTCTCGGCCTGATGCTGCAGCCAGGATATCCAGCACACTACGACACTCTATAAAAAATAATAGCACTCATGTCGTGTTTGGATTCGTTTTTGATCAGTAATTGATTCTACATACAATGCAGTGGTGGCAACATGATGAGCTGATGCTGCAGCCAGGATATCCAACACACTAGTACACTTTAAAAAAAACCAGTTAAAAACATGAAATATAAAAACGTAAATAAAAAATTTTAAAAACCCCTGACACCAAATATCGCCAGCAAAAATAAAAAAACGCCCGAAAAAAACGCCGACAAAAAAGACAACTAAAAAGAAAATAATAATAATGCACTACCTAGCCGTTGCCCGCGACTTCATCTGCAAAGAATTCGTTTATCCCTATCCCGCGAGGACTATGCTGATTTCCCGCAAAATTAGCCTAAGTTAATTTAGTATAAGTACCTGGTAATATTTTTTTATCTAAGCGTCGTCGGTGTCGGGGGACCGCTGTTTTTTTTTTTTTTTTTTTTTTATTTGACTGGATGGCAAACGAGCAAGTGGGTCTCCTGATGGTAAGAGATCACCACCGCCCATAGACACCTGCAATACCAGGGGGATTGCAGATGCATTGCCAACCTAGAGGCCTAAGATGGGATACCTCAAGTGCCAGTAATTTCACCGGCTGTCTTACTCTCCACACCGAAACACAACAGTGCAAGCACTGCTGCTTCACGGCAAAAAGGTTTAAAAAATACAACATATGTACTTTAGTTTTCTGTTAAATTCCAAAACATAGTAGCAAACGCCTTCCCCGAAAACGTCGGTGCTGCTGCCATCGTGAGCAAGAGCGCACGCGTTTCGTCATAAAGTGCCAAAACCTTCCGCGGTGGGACTCAGAGAGCGTGGAAATTATATTCGTAAGTATTTGTGTTCGAATAACTTTTGACTCTCTTATAATTTCTGTCTTTCATTAATTGATTTGGTAGCACTGAAGCGTAGGCTACATGGATTACTTAATATGTTTTTTTTATGATTTTATCATTACTTTATTTAAATAAATAAATATAATAAATATCACGGGACAATTCACACCCATTGACCTAGTCCCAAAGTAAGCTTAGCAAAGCTTGTGTTATGGTTACTAAGCAACGGATAAATATAATTATATAGATAGATACATATTTAAATACATATTAAACACCCATGACCCGAGAACAAACATTCGTATTTTTCATACAAATATCTGACCCGACACGGGAATCGAACCCGGGACCTCAAGCTTCGTAGTCAGGTTCTCCAACCACTAGGCCATCTGGTCGTCTTATTTAGTACCTAAAAGGGCATCTATCCTCTGCGAAAAGTATAGTTGCCCCGTTTTTTAATCGCCATAGATGCCCCTAAGGGCATCTATCCTCAACTTGTTTAAAATATATAATATTTTTGTTGCAGAGGGGCGGTAGATGCAGGTCCTTTCCAACCGAAGCAACTGGAGGTATATGGGGGAGGCCTATGCCCAACAGTGAACGTCCTACGGCCAATATGATGTTATTGGTACCAAACTGCCTCATAAAGGAGTTAACAATATTTTGATTTTGGCTATCGCCTTAACATGGAATACCGCCTAGGACTCTAACACGAAGTTTTACCAGGAATGACAAAAAACAAATTATACGTATACAAAACTTGTATTTAGTGTGGTTTTTTGTATTTGCAAATACAAAAAAGACAATGAAAATTAAAACTGGTTCAATTTAGCTTGTTTGATTTTAAAGCCAAAAGGACGGCCAAGATATTGCTGTTCTATTTAATTCATTTTTTCAATCAGTGTTTGTTCCAGATAACCATGTAATTCCTACCTTCAATTTCGAACACAATTCAAATAGTACACCTCATGACAGTGTTATCAGTGATATTGACATAACTTCTAGCATTGTGGATAAGTATCTCAAAGATCTCAGTACCTCAAAGGGCAGTGGTCCCGATGGTATACATCCCGTGTTTTGGAAAAATTGCCTTGATACATTGAAATTCCTATCTCCGTTTTATTTAATATTTCATTAAAAACTGGTATTATGCCAAAATATTGGAAGTGCTCATTAATAGCTCCTATTTTCAAAAATGGCGACAACATAATATTAAAAGTTACCGTGGCATCCCAAAGTTATCAGTCATCCCTAAAACTTTTCGAAAAAATCGTTTATGATCACATTTACCCAGCTATAAGACCAATGCTTATCTCACAGCAACATGGATTTATTAACAAACGATCGACAGAGTCAAATCTTTGTGAGCTAATAGATTATTCACTAGAGGCAATGGATAAGGGCTTACAAGTGGACTGTATTTATACGGACTACTCGAAAGCATTTGACAAAATCTCGCATTCAATACTAGTTAAAAAGCTTGAAATGTTTGGAATACACGGTAATCTGTTGAGATGGCTAACTTCTTACCTTCGAGATAGAACCCAAGCAGTTGCGATCAAGGGTTACACTTCAAGTTTTGTTCCTATTGCGTCCGGTGTTCCT
>NC_133480.1:13319082-13362170 GCF_025370935.1 Choristoneura fumiferana
ACGATTTTGGTAAAAAAAAAAACATTTTTAATACAAGATTTTTTGCTGACTGTACTTTTTTTCGACTTTTCTTGCATTGTCACCCAAACTATATTTCATACCAAATTCAAGTCGATTCATTAACCCGTTGAAAGAGTTCCGCTGCGGAGACGATCCTGGCCGGACCACTAGGATGTTACTACCAGATTATTGTATTGTCCACGCAATTTACACAAGTATGCCATATTTCAAGTCAATCCGATTCCTAGAAGTTGGTCAAATTTAACTTACAAGATTTGACTACAGACAGGACAGACAACGGGACAGGTGGAACTAAATAAAGCTTGTAAAAACCATTTCTTTCGGCAACATGGCCCATACAGTAAATATCTTACAGACTAACATACATTACGATTAATAAAAACAAAACGAACTAACCAACCTACCATGCCGTGGTAGTGTTTTGTCAACGATGATGGGGTGGATTCACCGTCTATATCTTTACCGCGATCCTTTCGTCGCAGCAATGGCTTTATCGCACAAACTAAAAATGTCACGTGCAGGCGGTTAAACTGTTTGATATTTAATAAAAACTATACAAATGAGCTGAAACTGTAGTTTGATGTTATGTCAACAGAACAAACAGTAGGTAAAGTAAATTCTTCATTGAAAGATCGCCTTAAAACCACGCTTTAAACCGCTATATTATAACTTATTTAAAACATTATGCTGTTATTTTAGAAATGCATTTAATGTTTTATTAAACAGTAATAAATGTTTTAGAAAAGGTTCTGTTGGCGTTTTGCAGGAGGTAGGACCTTGTGCAAGGTCCGCCCGGATTGCTACCACCATCTGCTCGCTAATCCTGCCGTGAAGCAGCAGCTGCCCTGTTGTGTTTCGACGTGGAGAGTAAGACAGCCGGTGAAATTACTGGCACCTGAAGTATCCCATCTTAGGCCTCTAGGTTGGCAACGCATCTGCAATATCCCTGGTGTTGCAGATGTTTATGGGCGGTGGTGATCTCTACAATCAGGAGAACCCACTTGCTCGTTTGCCAATCGAATAAAAAAAATAAGTTATAGATAAAATTAATAAATCGAATCTTGAGGTAAAACATCATGATCGTGTACGTGAAAATGAAAATGGTTAAACTGACACAAGTTTTGAACCCATTTTTGCCCATCATAGACTTTTGACGAGTAAACTTTTATTCATTAATTATTCTTTACAAACAAACAGACTAAGAAAAGTTTGTTACGTTCAAGTGATGTGCATATGAAGTGAGGGTGAAGATAATAATATGTATAATGTTACCTATCAGCACTACGTTCATACAAGTGAATGGAGTCAACAAGCTATTTATTGAAAGTAAGTGCATTTTAAACCTCCGACGCAAAAGAGGGGTGTTATAAGTATATATTTTGGATTAAAAGAATAGGCACTGGTTTTCCGTTGGAACAAAAGTATAATCAAAGTCACATATCAAAAATCCATAGACAAATTAAAAATGTATTAAAAACTAAACTACTGCAAAAAGGTGTGCAATCTTGCACATTCTCCCCTTTTTTAAGAGATGAAGATCTTGGCTAACTTTTTTAGGGGTCTGCGAAAGGTGCCGGCAGCAGTGGTGACGTCGGCCACCCGAACTATCCCATCTCGTCCAGGGTACAGCCGGGTAACGCGACCTTTGGGCCACGAACCTCGGGGAAGGTTGGAATCGCAGATAATAACAACGTCACCCTCCGCAATAATGGGTGGAGAGCCGCCTCCTACTCTTGATGATAAGGAGGGCAGATATTCTTTCACCCAGCGTTGCCAAAAATGATCGGCTAGCCTGACAGCTCTTCGCCACCTGCTCCTGCTGAGAAGATCCAATTCGTTGAGAGCAGCGGGAATAGGGCGCCCAGAGGATGCTCCAAGAATGAAATGCGCTGGCGTTAGAGCTTCTTCGGCATCGGAGTCCAGTGAAACATGAGTTAGTGGCCGCGAATTTACCAAAGCTTCAGCTTCTGTCAAAAGGGTTGACAAAACTTCATCTGAGGGGGCTCGTTCTCGGAGCGTTACTTCTAGCGCATTCTTAACACTACGGATCAGCCGCTCCCACGCCCCGCCCATAAAAGGTGCTGCAGGGGGAATAAAACGCCAATTCACCGACTCATTGGCAGCATAATCTTCAACAGAATCACCGTAGAGAGCTTGCAATTCTCTGCGAGTTCCGACAAAGGCGGTTCCGTTGTCGGACCAGATTTCTGTTGGCGTTCCTCTTCGAGCTGCAAAGCGACGGAGACACATTATGGCCGCGTCGGTCGTTAAGCTGTGAACCACCTCGAGATGAATAGCACGAATGACGAGACATGTAAATAGAGCAACGTAACGCTTCTCTTGTCGTCGGCCAACAGTGACATGAACGGGGCCAAAGTAATCGAGGCCAACGTAAGAAAATGGCCTTTGATGGTGAGCTAAGCGAGCCTCTGGCAGGTCTCCCATCGGTGGTTGAAATGTTCTGGAGCGCCGAAGTTTACACAGCTGACAGTTAAGGGCCACTGACCGAACAGCATTTCTGAGGCCTATTATCCAGAATCTCTGATGCAACTCGTTAATCACTAACGCCTTGTTTGCATGAGCAGCCTTTTCATGATATCTGGCTATAAGTAGCCGAACAGCTTGATGTTTTCCGTCTAAAATTAACGGGCGCTTCAATTCCTCTGTGACGGCCGTTGTTGCGACTATGCGACTGGACATTCGAAGCTGGTCGCTTTCATCGACGAAAGGTGACAACTTAAAAAGGCGACTGCTTCGAGGCAAAGGCTCTCGGTTCTTGATACGCAGGAAGTCTTCTTTAAACGAATCGAGCTGACTCTGCCGTAAGATGTGGGATTCAGCTAGACGTAAATCGTCCGCGGATAATTTTGTTGCCAAATTAGGAATAATATGGGTACTAGGAGAGGATGTGCAAGCCGGTTGGAAAGTGCATAAATTTCCTTCAAGACGAGGCAAATAAAAAGAGGGTCTCGTCTTCGCAGACTACGCATACGCAATAATGAAATGAATTGATGCGCTTTTGCCGTTGCTCGCACCATTCTCATCCAAGAGCTGAAACGATTTGGATTTGCGGAGACTGGTATGGGCAGATCGGATTCAGTGATAAGATGAACAAGAGCACTAGGTTTATACTCTTCACGACCTAGTCCGCTGATGTCGATACGGGGCTCAGCGGGCCAGTCTGAAGAAAGAAGGAAATCAGGTCCTGCAATCCAACGACATTTTGAAGAAAGTACAGAGCGTTTAACACGTGTAGCATCATCTGCTACGTTTAAGTCAGTTGGAATCCAACGCCACTCGTCAACGTTCGTGAGTTCTAGTATCTCACCAATTCTATGTGATACGAATGGTTTGAGAGTGCGCGCATCACTACGAAGCCAACCCAGAGTAGTCATTGAATCACACCAGAAAATGCGTCTCAAAGGCTTCAATCGGTGGGCTTCGCATATAGACGTTGCGAGACGTGCAGCCATCAGAGCTCCTTGTAACTCCAAACGAGGAATTGAAACAGGTTTAAGTGGTGAAACTCTTACTTTGCTACAGATGAGAGAGAGTCTAACGTCACCATTCTCGTAATTAAAACGCCAGTAAGCGACAGCTGCAAATGCAGACTCACTCGCATCTGAGAATAGATGGAGTTCGCAATTCACTACCTCGAGATCACTCAAGTTATAGCGCCGTGGAATACGTAAGCTCGATATGGAGATTAGATCTTGGTACCATAACTTCCAAGCCGCGCAGTCGCCTTGAGGGAGCTCTTGGTCCCAGTCCAAACCCTTGCGCCAAGCGTCTTGAAACATTATTCGTCCGCGAACAACGATCGGTGCAAGGATCCCGAGTGGATCATAAATCCGCATCACGTGCACCAGCACCTCTCGCTTTGTGAACTTATCTGGCAAGCCCGCCTCTTTTTTTACACCCGTGTTAAAACCAATTACGTCGTGAGCGGGTTGCCAGATGAGGCCCAATGTACGAACGGGGGTGGCCAGGCGACCTAGATCTATGTCGACATCTTTGATCGTAGTTGCCTCTAGTAAGGATTCTTTTGGCAACAACGAAAGCGCTAAAGGATCGTTAGACGTCCAGCCACGCATCTCAAAACCAGCACGAGAATGGATGGTGTATATATCAGCCGCCAGCTTGGCGGCATCGCAGACATCATCAAGGCTAGTTATGCAGTCGTCCATATAATGGTCATAGACAATTGCTCGAGCTGCATCCGGATAAGTTTCCTGCCATTCCAGAGCATTTTTATTTTTTACGTAAATGGCAGTAAACGGGCTGGACGCAGCGCCAAAAATCATGGACGACATGCGGAATGTTCTGATCGGTTCATTTGGGGTGTCACGCCACAGAAATCTTTGCGCGTCCCTGTCTCTTTCGATAATTTTAATTTGGGGAAACATTTCCCTAATATCTGCATTTAATGCTATTTTACCCTCTCGGAACCGCATCAGAATACCCAGCAGGGGTTGGAGCAGATCCGGGCCGGTCAATAACAAGGAGTTTAATGACACGCCGTGAGACTTGGCGGCCGCGTCATGTACTGTTCGCAATTTATTTGGTTTATTTGGGTTTATTACACCAAAATGCGGCAGGTACCAAAGGGGACGCTCTAACTCGGGACGTGACAAGCAAGGTTCAGCGTACCCCTTTGACAACATGTCATGTATGTTACGACGGTAACGTTCAGCATAGCACGAGTCTTTAAGCATTTTTTTTTCTAAGCTGAGAAATCTAGATTTAGCCAACTTGTAACTGTCGGGTATATCCAGATTGTCAGCTTTCCACAACAAGCCTACTTCGAAACGGCCTCCCGCTAGGCGATGCGCCGTGCGCTCGAGAACCTGTGTGGCGCGCTCATCGTCAGCGCTGCGGGCTTCATTTTTGGAGATACCAATTGAGTCGAGTTTAAATTGTTCCCTAATGAGGTTTTCTAAAATAAAACGATCATTTTCTACTTCAGGCTCGTTCAGTGTGGTGTGGTTGACAACGTCAACTTGTCTAGTCTTGCTGCAACCGAAACCAAACAAAACCCAGCCCAAAGCAGTCAGAATAGCAACGGGTTGTGTCTTGGTTCCCTTGCGCGTAGCTATGGCAAAAGATAAATGCCAGTTATCAATACCTATAATCACCATTGGTTTAACGTCCTCATAACAAAAATTGTCAGCTATGTCGGCGAGGTACGGATACTTGCGCACGCTCTCGTGATGTGCAGACTGACGAGCAGCACCTAAACCACTAAAAGATCTGGCCTTTTTGATGCAGTGTGTTTCAGTCGAGTGGCGACCCTTTATATTGAAATTGACGTATTGTACGTTAACATCTTTTCCTAGACCACCTACACAATCTAAATGAATTAGTTTTTTCCGGTCCCGTAGCACCAATCCTAGCAGAAAGGTCAGAGTCTATAAAGGTCCCTGTGGAGCCGTCATCTAATAATGCGTATGTGTTGACACTACCAGAAGGTCCTGACACGGTCACGGCAACTATTTTTAATAGCGGGCGAACGGAAGACTCTTTAGGTGACGATGAAGTTGCATGCGTCAATATTTCGTGGTCCGAGTCGTCGGACGGCGATGTCGGTGCGAGCGCCGTGGGCGCGCTGCAGGCCGCGGGCGCGTTGCGGGCCGCGGGCGCGGCTGCGCTGGAGATCGATGGCGCGGGCTCGTCGTCGTCATCGTCGTCTTCCACGTCGACGTGCGCAGCGACCGCGCGCGCTCAAGTTTTGATCCATGCAATAATACGTGATGACGCATGCCACAACCATCTACGCTACATACTTTTTTAGTGCAAGAAGGTTTGAATTTGTGAAAACCTTTTTGGAAACATCTGGGGCATAATTTATTATTTTTGATAAACTGCCACCTATCATTTACTGTCATTTTGACAAATTTACTGCAATTAGATAATTCGTGAGTTTGTTTACATAGCGAACAAATATTTTCGGAATTATCAATCGTGTTTATTGGTGATGGAATGCTATTCGAGTAATTTTTAGCAACAATATTTACCCTGTCTCTGTATGCGGTCTGCCGAGCGGCGCCGGGCGACGTATAATCCATCACGCCCCAAACCTATACTGCAGATCGACTTCACGCGACAGGAAATCTGCGAACATTTCTATTTTCGAAACGCAATCAACACAAGAATGGGCATAATCCAACCAACGTGGACGCAGCAGTAAAGGCAGCTTGCTCCACAATGCTTGAAATAGCTCGGGTGAACATAAATAATCCGGCTGATTTAGCAGGCGGATAACTTCTACGCAGTTGCGTACCCGCTCGCAAAAATAGCGAGATCTTTGCCGTCGTAGCTCACCTTAGGCAGTGCGCGCACCGCCGCCACCTCGTGCATGACGACGAGCTCGGGGCGGCCGAAGCGCGCGTCGAGCGCGGCCAGCACCGCCGCGGGCGCGCGCGCCGCCGCCAGCAACCCCGCCACGGCCTCGCGCGCCGCTCCGCGCAGAGCGCATGACAGTCTCGTTAAATTGTCACTTGCCGACAAACCTTGAGCTGTATTTTCGTAAGCTCGTTTTAGAGCTAACCAATCTAAATAAGACTTGCCGTCGAAAGTGGGCAAATCCGTCTTCGTGACGGGAGAATTAACTTTATTTATTAACTTCTCCAATGAATTAACTAAGCGCGTCACTCCTCCGTCTTCAGGATGATACTGTTGGGGAGAGCGATCACGTGCCACGGCACCCAGGCCGCGCGGTGCTCTCGGTCTCTGTGTCGCGCACTGGACCACGGTGTTATCGAATCTGAAAGACGGGTTGGCACTAAGTAAATGTTGTTCGGTAGGATTAGGAATCACATTATTTACCCAATCCTGTACACTAGCACGACTACGCGTGCCGCGGCTACCGCCGCGCTGGCTAGCGCCCGCCTCTATGGCAGCGAGACTAGCTTTCAGCTCAAGTTCGGCAACATGCCGCTCTCGCTCTGCCGCTCGCTGTGCCTCAGCCGCCTGCCTCTGCGGCCGCCGCCTGGCGCTCTGCGGCCGCCGCCTGGCGCTCTGCGGCCGCCGCCTGGCGCTCTGCCTCCAGGCGCTCGCGTTCATTTTCTATGTCCGCTAGTCGGCGTGCGTGCAGGGCTTGAGCCTCCAGCTGCCGCGCCACTATGGTAGAGCGTGAGGTAGCGCCACTTGACGTGCGGAAGGTGCCGACTGTGCGGCGTGTAGGGGCGGGTCCGCGCTTCGCTGCACGGACGAGGAAGACTCCTGATGCCGAAGGGGCGGGTCCGCGCTTCGCTGCACGGACGAGGAAGACTCCTGATGCCGAAGGGGCGGGTCCGCGCTTCGCTGCACGGACGAGGAAGACTCCTGATGCCGAAGGGGCGGGTCCGCGCTTCGCTGCACGGACGAGGAAGACTCCTGATGCCGAAGGGGCGGGTCCGCGCTTCGCTGCACGGACGAGGAAGACTCCTGATGCCGAAGGGGCGGGTCCGCGCTTCGCTGCACGGACGAGGAAGACTCCTGATGCCGAAGGGGCGGGTCCGCGCTTCGCTGCACGGACGAGGAAGACTCCTGATGCCGAAGGGGCGGGTCCGCGCTTCGCTGCGCGGACGAGGAAGACTCCTGATGCCGAAGGGGCGGGTCCGCGCTTCGCTGCGCGGACGAGGAAGACTCCTGATGCCGAAGGGCGGGTCCGCGCTTCGCTGCACGGACGAGGAAGACTCCTGATGCCGAAGGGGCGGGTCCGCGCTTCGCTGCACGGACGAGGAAGACTCCTGATGCCGAAGGGGCGGGTCCGCGCTTCGCTGCGCGGACGAGGAAGACTCCTGATGCCGAAGGGGCGGGTCCGCGCTTCGCTGCGCGGACGAGGAAGACTCCTGATGCCGAAGGGGCGGGTCCGCGCTTCGCTGCACGGACGAGGAAGACTCCTGATGCCGAAGGGGCGGGTCCGCGCTTCGCTGCACGGACGAGGAAGACTCCTGATGCCGAAGGGGCGGGTCCGCGCTTCGCTGCACGGACGAGGAAGACTCCTGATGCCGAAGGGGCGGGTCCGCGCTTCGCTGCACGGACGAGGAAGACTCCTGATGCCGAAGGGGCGGGTCCGCGCTTCGCTGCACGGACGAGGAAGACTCCTGATGCCGAAGGGGCGGGTCCGCGCTTCGCTGCACGGACGAGGAAGACTCCTGATGCCGAAAGGGCGGGTCCGCGCTTGGCTGCGCGGACGAGGATGACTCCTGTTGCCCTGCCACGGATGTCACACCACCTCCCATATTGGGCACATTTACTTTTGCACTTTTGGAACGCGTATTCATATTTTTACCGGTAGATGGACCAATATTTGGATTAAAAAATAGGCACTGGTTTTCCGTTGGAACAAAAGTATAATCAGAAGTCACATATCAAAATCCATAGACGAAATTAAAAATGTATTAAAAACTAAACTACTGCAAAAAGGTGTGCAATCTGCACAAGTATTATAGGTGTGTCCTGCGCCAGTTCTCGAAAATGCCACGCTCTATTGGGATCGATCTGTCATCACGGACAGGACTATTGTAGCCAATAAGCCTGATATCGTGCTGACAGATCGATCAAACCACCAGGCAGTGCTCTTCGACATCACCATCCCACATGACGAGAACCTCGTGAAGGCCGAGAAGGACAACTCATATTAAATGATATTGTAACGGATAACTCACGTGCGTGTTTCGGCAGCCGCCGAGTCGCGTGCTCCTAAGAAGAAGGGCTACGAAATAGCCCGAAACATGTCGAGCTAAACTCGGTTTAAGACGTGAGTTATCCGTTATAATATCATTTAATATGAGTGAGTCTCACGGTAGTTTCATGTTCAAAAAGGACAAACTCAGCAAGTACGTTGACTTGGCTCACGAGGTGACTGCTATGTGGGATGTTGACTCGACGATCATGTCCCGATAGTCGTTTCGGCAAACGGTCTAATAGCGAAGAGTCTCGACCAACATCTCAAGAGACTCTCGCTAGATGGCTGGATCAAGGGCCAGATACAGAAGGCGGTACTTCTGGACAGGGCACGCATCGTCCGGAGGTTCCTCACTCTGTGGCCCTGACCACCGGTAGCTTGGACCCTACCCCGTTACCGGCGGCAAACTAGGTAAGGTTTTTATAATATTTTTATTTTGTATGTACTTTTCTGTATTTTACTTTTTATAACTATCATAAAAACCTATTCCTAAAAATGAAAAAAAAATAAGAACAATAATAATTGACCTAGTCCCAAACTAAATAAAGCTTGTACTATGGATACTAGGCAACGGATAAACATACTTATACAGATAAATACATACTTAAATACATATTAAGCATCCAAGACCCGAGAAGAAACATTCGTATTATTCATACAAAAATCTGAACCGGTCGGAATCGAACCCGGGCCTCAAGCTTTGAAGTCAGGTTCTCTAACCACAAGGCCATCCGGTCGTCTAAAACTTAATATAGAATGCCCTACGCTGTATGTAGCCCGACACACGCTTGACCAATGTTTTAAATATAACTTTAACTTTAAATTTCAATTACTTTGACCTTGGCACGTAAAACCCTATTGAATTTTGGGGAAGCACTTTATACTCGTCCCGACGACAACTAAAGCTTGTACCAAAGCCTTCAACTTATTGCTACAAATATCTCAGAGATCAACACCCACTCAAAACCTCACAATAAACCTTAACAATAAATCGCCCATTACGGGAGGTGGCAAAATAATATATAAATAGAGACTTTATTCTACACAACAAAAAACACGACTTAATAACAAATTAATTATAAAAGGAGTAACTTTAATGTTGATGGTTTCGGCTGAATACTGTTATATAGTAATACCAACATATAATTGAATTTAACATAAAATTTTCATGTTCTAAGCAAATAAATATATAAATAAATATATTTATTTATATCTTTATTTCAAAATCCCAATAAAACTGAAGAATAAAGGGATGTTTCACCATCCATTGATTAGTGTTAACTGACGGTTAAATGTGATGCCGTCTCTATTTGTTTTGTTCGAATAGACGGAGATGGTATCACATTTAACCGTCAGTTGACACTAATCAATAGATGGTGAAACAGCCCCTAAATAAATCCCATCAAAACATAAATGTGAAATGAAAGCCAAGTTCAATATTATGATATATGCCTTGATTGATTGATTTGACTTTAACGACTAAACCGGCCAAGAGCGTGTCGGACACGCTCAAAATAGGGTTCCGTAGCCATTACGAAAAAATTAAAGTAATTTTTCAAAGGATTTCGTATTTTATACGGAATCTTCCAAGTTTAGGTATATTTTATACCTAAAGCTGCTGTTTATACTCATAAACTACTAATAATTCTCAAGCAAACTTAGCCGTTATAGTTTTCCTTGAAAGTTTGATATACTTACTACCATCCTGATTTTTTTTTAAATTTTCCATCCAGGGACGATCCAGGGGACGCTCGATTTTACTGAAAGTTTGCACTTTATTGTTGAATATTTCGCAAACAAATCACTGAATCGAAAAATCATCGTAGCAAAAAGACCTATCCAACGATACCCCACACTATAGTGTTGGATGAGAAAAAAAAAATCACCCCCACTTTACGTCTATGAGAGATGGTACCATTTTGTCGGCACATAGTTTACCTATATATCCGTGCAAAATTACAGCTTTTTAGCATTGATAGTCCCTAAGCAAAGCCGCGGACGGACAGACAGACAGACATGGCGAAACACACAATACTTGGGGCGATTACTAGTATATGGAACAAGCATCGATAATTGAGATTATCGATATAGGAACTCACTACCTGTCACAAAACTAGTGTAAGTTTATTGTACACGATACAGAAAACAGGTACCAGAGATAAATTACAGGTATATTCTAAGGCATGGTTACTATACTAATTAGAAAACTTACAATTTTTTTTTTATCATTTACTAACTATAGGAGATCGATGTACAGTCAACCAATTTGATTTCTGGGCCACCATAGAACCTTATCAAAGTGAATAATTGATTATTCCATAGCAATGCTTATTGGTTGACGCAAAATGTTATAGTGACAAGGTTCTGTGATGGCCTAGAAATCGAATTGCTTGAGTGTGCAAACTCTACCCTTTGGCCCATAACGTTTTTTGGTCATATTAAACGTTTGGTTGTATCCGAATTTGTAGAAACGTATTAATTTAACATAAGTCCCTATGAGTGTTTGTGTTCTTAGTTTGGATTGTTTTTTTGGAATCTTTTTGTATTTTTTATTTCAATTCCAAATTTTTACTTTTACGGTCATCCCGTAAAACCTTAATTGAAAATACAAACTGAAATATAGATGCACAGAAAAACCAGAAAAATAAGACCATCACTGGGAATCGAACCCAGGTCCTCGGTATTCCGTACCGCGTGCTATACCACTACACCACTGATGGTCAACAACCACCACCATGTTGTGTTGTTGCACGCGGTACGGAATACCGAGGACCTGGGTTCGATTCCCAGTGATGGTCTTATTTTTCTGGTTTTTCTGTGCATCTATATTTCAGTTTGTATTTTCAATTTTTCTTAGTTTGGGTTCTTCAAATAATAACTCGTTTTACAGGCGGAGCTCTCCTCAACCGGCAGCAAAACAAAATATCAAGTAAGTAAATTGCATAAAACACGCGCAGAATACGGTAGCTACGGTCAAGGACATGAGTCACCATGGAACCATTTCTCAGTAAACGTCATAGTGACATCGCATTAATTAACAAGGAAAATCGTAATGACTTTTCCTTTGAAAAGGTTCAATAGAGGCTCATGAATTAAAGTCCTTGACCGTACGTCCTAACGAGAGGGCTAGGGCTGTAGTTCTCACACGGGCCAATTTTGATTGGTACCTTCACACTTACCATTGATTTGCTTCACAGGTTTCCTCATGATGTTTTCCTTCGCCATTAAAGCATGGCACAAAAATTCGCACATGATTTGCGAAAAACTTAAAATACGTGTGAGCCCGGATTTGAACCTAAGATCTTCTGCTTCAGAGGTCACTACGGCTACGGCTACGGCACTGGGCGTATGGTATTAGACAACTCTTGAATTTGCCAACTTTTAAGGTGTTACCTAAACTGCTGCTATTTAAACTAAATTAATTATTAAACGATACCAAGAATACACATAAAAAAATAAACATTAACAAATAAAAATAATAAATAAATATCATGGGACACTTGACACCAATTGACCTAGTCCCAAACTAAGTAAAGCTTGTACTATGAGTACTAGGCAACATATAAACTTACTTATATAGATAAATACATACTTAAATACATATTAAACATCCAAGACCCGAGAACAAACATTCGTTATTCATACAAATATCTGCCCCGGCCGCGCGGGAATCGAACCCGTTACCTCAAGCATCGTAGTCAGGTTCTCTAACCACTTGGCCATCCGGTCATCATAGTAAAACTTAACTATAACTATGTCGAAAATACAAACTGAGACATGGATGCACAGAAAAACCACAAAAAGAGACCAGCGCTGGGAATCGAACCCAGGTCCACAGCATTTCGTGCTGCGTGCCATACCCCTACACTAACACTGGACAGGAGTACAGACACGAATTTCTCCTATGCACATATATCTCAGGTTGCTTTTTTCTACTGCGCTAGTACGCTACTTCAGCAGCAGCACTAGCGACATCTATGTTTCGCTCTCATCGAGAGACGTAACACTCTTTCGGAACTAACCGCTCACCCAGACAAGAGATGTCGCTACTAAGCAAGAGATGTCGCTACTAAGTTATTTGGAGTCTTTTTGTATTTTTTTATTTCAACTCCAAATTTGTTACTTTTACAGTCATCCCGTAAAACCATATCGAAAATACAAACTTAGACATGGATGCACAGAACTACTAGTAACTACTGCACAAGTCCTCTCATTCTGAGAGGAGGCCTGTGCCTAGCAGTGGGACGTATATAGGCTGGGATGATGATAAAGAAGTACTTAGTTATCGTACATATTATTTCCTAAGCTAACTGCGAATACAAAATGTGGACGAGTTAGGTAGATGTTAGTTTAGATAACAGGCATCAAAAAGCATTAATAAAAATTAAATTATACCAACAATGTCAAGTAAAATTAAAATAAAGAATAATAATTTAATTTTAATTTTCTTTAATACAGTATTTCTCTTTTTTTTAAATAAAAAATTAAATTTTTGTTATTAACTTATTTTATTTGAATTCAAGAAATAATTATTAAACAATTTACATTATTTTGTACAATGAATAAAATAAAAAAGAATTAGCCTAAGAAATCTTAACTAACTATCAATAATTGAATTAAGTTGTCAACAAGGGTTTATCTGTCTGAAACATATGTTAGTCCAATTTTCGTATCGGCAAAAACTATTAAACAAATATCGTTAAAAATTATAATGTGTAATCTTACATATCATATGTGTTCCTGCAGCACCGAATTCCACTTCACTTTAAATCAACAGTTCTCTCGTTAATATTAAGTTTATTTCTGTATGTAATTGACATATTTATAATAAACAATGTGAAAGTTTTATTATTATCAGCATGAACGATTCAGACTTTCTAACTTTTATTTTTTATTTTTTCGGTGTTCATCCAATTTTTACTTAATGTGCTTGTACGTACATTTAATGTAACATCACTACATAAATTAATACTTTTGTCCAGACACTTTTCATCAAATCCGTACGTAATGAGGGCTATCGCGTATGAATTCGCCGCTAGAGGCGCTAGTGTAGCGTGAGGTCTGCGAAATGTCAAATCTCATAGTTTTTGGGTGAGCTACGCGGGTTTATTTATAATTAGAATAATTTTGTGAATATTTTGCATTAGGTACCTGAAATAATGCGTTACGGGGCCATGAATGTCTGTTTTGAGACAGTTTTGTCTTTCGGTAACTTTTGTCCTCCCTTTTTTTCCGAACAAAATGGGACTACGCAACACTGTGGTTGCTCGATATTTTTATGGTACGGTTTTAAGGTGTATTAAATATGATTTTAATCTAAACTTTGTTTTCACGCCCGTAATAACAGACTTTGAAAGCCACACTTAAAAACCTCACGCAACAGTGGCGCCATCTAGAAAGACAAAAAACGATAGCCCTCATTGCGTTGTTCGTACATAACTGAACGAAAACCATGATTTTGAAGATCAACATAACTTGGAAGCAATGCTTCTACCGCGGTAACTTACACTGCAACATTTTTTTTCGGAACAACTCCATTCATTGCTGTCTTAATCTCACTTACAGTGAGGATAGTGAAACAGTTCGCGCAGTGTATGACGCATAGCAAGTGCGTTCTCGGAGTTATGCTCAGGCTCTCTCTCAGTAATTTTTAGTATACGCTCCGCCCGCCCAAGATCGCCACGTGATTTTTGCTCTCCTGGTATTTCACGTCAAAACTTTAAAATGTAGTGTGGTCAAAACACTTATTTTCTGTTATTTACGGTTCCTGTAAAATGGGTAAGTTAATTTAACTCCATTTTTGAACTATTTTTAGTAGAATACAATTTTAATTTTTTCACTTTGTTTTTTTCTCTCATTTCATTATTTGTTTTTCAAAATCCAAATTCAAAATGAGAAACTAACTGTATAATTTTCACGGCATTGGGTACTTCGTACTTTTTATCTCGGGAAATTTTTCTATTGCTTAGTTTTCGAGGGACAACAAAAATCGAATTAAAAGACTCAGGCAAATAACCTATTGTATCTTAACGTTAATAATAATAATATTGAACATTTATTTCGGAAAACCTGGTTCCATAAATATACAACGAAAATAAAATGATTACCTACTACAAAAATGTGTAAGTTTAGAACTTAGGTATGCTACGATTAGTATTTAAATTAAGCTTAAGTTCAGCATGTCGAAACAATATAACACTAAACCCTGTTTTCGAGATTACCAAGCTACAATCGTGCTCTATTTGTTTTCTTTTTTTTTCAATATTACCTATATTGTTTGAGTAATGGAAATAAGTTTACCTATAATATTAAAAACTGTTTGTTTACTTACATGCTCTGTTTATGCTAGGGGTACTATTGGAAATGTACCTCTCTTTTCAAGGTAATTTAAGTACCTAATTTGAATTTAAGTTTTTCTATTTATACTATTATGTGAAACATGACTTTTAGGTATTGAGGTGGGCGTAAACAGCTGCGACTCAGTTTATACTAATGCAGCTGCTTACGAACTTTCTGTTTTTAAATAACCATGTTATTATGTTCAATAAAAATCTTTAAATCTTAAATCTTTAAATACAAATAAAATAATATCCTAATATGGTGAATTCTACTAATGTAATATTATATACATGAAAGTTTCTGTGTGCGTGCATTTGTCCTTCACGCCTAGACGACTAAAACGGCAACGAAACGGCTAGACGAATATGAATGAAATTGGGCATGGACATATTTGGACTTTTGTAATTCATATGCTACTTTTCTTTCCGATATTCTTACGGGATCGGGAGAAAATCCCAAAAATTCAGCCTCTGGGCTGGAATCAACACAATATATGTTTTGGCATTTGTGTTTGTTTTTATGCATCGCTAATGAAATCCATGATAGGTAATCTTTGAGAATCCACTACGGATTTTTTTTGCAAAATTAAGAGATTTCAATTCAACTGCTAGGACTTAGTTTACGCGTGCGAAGAAGCAGATAAAAGAGGATATATAATTGAGCCATATAGAAGCAAAGTCAGCAACGTCTACTTCAACTGAAAAGGGTACAGAAGATTTTTTTTATTTACAAAGTAACTGTAAAAAGTGGATGTTGCTGACTTTGCTTCTATATAAATAAATAAATAAAATATAAATATAAATATCACGGGACAATTCACACCAGTTGACCTAGTCCCAAAGTAAGCTTAGCAAAGCTTGTGTTATGGGTAATAAGCAACGGATAAATATAATTATATAGATAGATACATAGGTACTTAAATACATATTAAACACCCAAGACCCGAGAACAAACATTTCTATTTTTCATACAAATATCTGCCCCGACACGGGAATCGAACCCAGATGGCAATTTGATAATAAATATTCAAATAATTAAATTGCCCGGGCATTATACATAATGTCTATCACCTATTGGGCAGAGTAATAAAAATATACGCTTCATTACTATTATTTATGTTTTTGAACTAAAATTCCTTTATTTTATAGACTTATTTACCTATATCATTAAGTATCAATCAAAATCTGTAAAGTAAGTTATCTATAATGGTTGAATTAATTTCTGTTTGTTTGAATTCATTTGCTTTGGTCACAGTTGAACCTAACCCGCTCTCCTCGCTGCGCTCGCCGTCGCACCTAACTTTCCGATTGAATTAATCAGACTTCAGTTGGCCAAGAATAAATTGTAATCAAATTTCCAACGATCATGTAGCAATATTCATAATGACCGGACTATGTGATAAATAATGAAGTTTAGATAATAAACATCACTTTGCCCCGTATAGCTTGTCATTATTAATAATAATTAATAATGCCTTTATTAATCACTTGGTCCATAACATATACGAGTACATCAACCTTATGCTTAGTCTTGCGTCTTGGTAACGTACATATATTTATGACCTTGACTGTACCAAACCAACAGTCAGCAATAAAGATTGTATTAAGAAAGTTATTTTATATTTCGTTTAATGTTTGATGATCTGATGATCCTAAAGGAAGATACCTAAGCGCCGGCCGTAAAGCCGGTGGTATGCTGATTTAGGATCAATTTGTGATATAAATACGTATTTTTATTTAATTTTTTAATTTCCACGATTTTTCTTTTTTTTTACAAAAAGTCACGAACAAATGTATTCTTTCTTTAAGATTCTTAAGCAACAAACACATACGCACGTAACGCACATTCTATTTTTAAAACTGTTGTGTTTGGTCCGACTCCATCGAACAATTTTATTCCTGACCCACGGTAGAACTTTTTCACAGTAGGTAGGTACGTTTCAAAGTTATTTTCCTCGTCAGGCTCGTCAGGCACTGTGATGTCACTGCTATTTTCTACGAAAAGGTTTCATTAATTCAGTTAGTTTGATATTACTAACCTGAAAGCAAAACAAATTATCCAGGGCCATTATTGGAGTATTGGTGTGGCCATTCGAGTAGGGTTACCAAACAAAAATTTCAAAAGTCCGGACAAAAAGCGTGATTTCCGTGAAAAAATTGAGTTTATTTATTTGATATTACTGTGACCTCGGTGGTCATGTTCAGTTCACGCGGGTTACAACATTACCTCAGTTAATTTCTCAATTAGTCTCTATTATGTATCATCATTATCATGTCGGCCGAAAGACGTCCACTGCTGGACATAGGCCTCCCCAAGGCTCTCCACTCAGACCGCGGTCTTGTGTTTTCCGCATCCAACACGATCCCGCGATCTTAACCCTTTAGCCACTCCATCTTGTTGGAGGCCTACCGACAGCTCGTCTCCCGGTCCGTGGACGCCATTCGAGAACCTTCTGACCCCATTGGCCTTCAGCCCTGCGAGCAAACTGCATCTCTATATTATGTATAAACAAGATTATTTTTCTTTTTGACAAAAAGATGTAAAAAATCTTCTATTTTATTGAAAATTCTAAAAATCCTGAGGTTCCCGAAATTTCCAAAATCCGGCCGAAATCCTGAGATATAGTAACCCTACATTCGAGTAGAAAGTTTTTTATTAATACATGTATCAGTTTACCTACTTTTTATTGATACATATAAAACTTTTACAACTCCCTATTTAATAATGTAATGTAGCTTTTTTATTTCATTGGTTGATAGCGTAAAATGTAATAAAATTAAATGAACTCATCCGGAAGATTGCATTTTTATGGCTGTAGCTGCATGTAGTTAACCTTTTCAAAAGCCGCGTATTTGATTATGTGTTTACTGTCTGCATAAAAATATATGCTATAGCATAGAGTTCTAGAGATTAACATTATAAAAGATTTTTAATATAAATTTTATTGCGGCCTGTACTTTTTATTACTTAACTTACATGAAGTGTTATACAATTATTATAACCTATTGAAATTGAAAAAGATTTTATGTACTCGTTGATTAATGAAGTGTTATACATAAATTTATTAATACAATAACATATTTCTAGTGTTAATTCTAAAAAAATTGGACAAAAAAAATCTAAAAACTTTCCCAGTATGTCTACTTCGTTGAGTTTTTGTTTATATTTTTAAAGATAACAATGGTGTCTAGTCTACGTGTGAAACCGTCCCAAGGTACAACACTCCAATATTGTTATCTACTTAAATTATAATTTTACTGTACATTATTAATACATGAGTTTAATTAAAAATTACAAACTAAATAAAAATAATATGTAAATCGTGGGACGCTTGACACTAATTGACCTAGTCCCAAACTAACCAAAGCTAGTAGTATGGGTACTGAACATTGGATAAATATTATTGACACTTGACATCAATTGACCTAGTCCCAAACTAACCAAAGCTAGTAGTATGGGTACTGAACATTGGATAAATATTATTGACACTTGACATCAATTGACCTAGTCCCAAACTAAGCAAAGCTAGTAGTATGGGTACTGAACATTGGATAAATATTGACACTTGACATCAATTGACCTAGTCCCAAACTAAGCAAAGCTAGTAGTATGGGTACTGAACATTGGATAAATATTATTGACACTTGACATCAATTGACCTAGTCCCAAACTAAGCAAAGCTAGTAGTATGGGTACTGAACATTGGATAAATATTGACACTTGACATCAATTGACCTAGTCCCAAACTAAGCAAAGCTAGTAGTATGGGTACTGAACATTGGATAAATATTGACACTTGACATCAATTGACCTAGTCCCAAACTAAGCAAAGCTTGTATTGTGGATACTAGGCAACGGATAAACATACTTATATAGATAAATACATACTTGAATACGTATTAAACATCCAAGACCCGAGACCAAACATTCGTGTTATTCATACAAATATCTGCCCCGGCCGGGAATCGAACCCGAGACCTCAAGCTTCGTAGTCAGGTTCTCTAACCAATTGGCCACCCGGTCGTCTAAATAGTTAAGTTTGAGAAAAAAAAATCGTGCGTCCATATGAAACAGTCGGGGCATGAATTATTTTAATTATAATCCTCTTATTTCTGGGAAAAATAGGGATTTGGGAAAAATATTTTCGGCGAAAAAACAAGATTCCATCTTTAACACCTACTTAAGTCCAGCCCACACGCGATGATGACCAAAATAAAATAATCTAAAGTCGACCTCCAGTAAAACTTTATTCCTGCACAGTAATACATTGCATTGTAATTATCTGACTTACTTCAGCTTTACACTCCCACTAATGTAGATCCTTTGTAGCATTACACATGCGAACAATTATTACGTTATGCCATTAAATTAACAATACATAATACCCTGCAATTAAAGTTCAGGCCGATCGATCACCACACCCCCGCCTGAATGATTTATTAGATGATAAATATGGTGGTCACACGATTAACGCTTGTCTCAAAACAATTGTGATTGAAGAGAACGTTTTTAGGGTTCCGGAGCCAAAATGGCAGAATCGGAACCCTTATAGTTTCGCCATGTCTGTCTGTGTCTGTCTGTCTGTCCGTCCGTCCGCGGCTTTGCTCGGGGACTATCAATGCTAGAAAGCTGTAATTTTGCATGAATATGTATGTAAACTATGCCGACAAAATGGTACAATAAAAATTTCAAAATATTTTTTTTTACTTCCCATTGACGTAAAGTGGGGGTGATTTTTTTTCTCATCCAACCTTATAGTGTGGGGTATCGTTGGATAGGTCTTTTAAAACCATTAGGGGGTTGCTAAAACGATTTTCGATTCAGTGATTTGTTTGCAAAATATTTAACTTTAAAGTGCAAATTTTCATTAAAATCGAGCGTCCCCCCCCCTCTAAAATCTAAACCGATGACTGGAAAATTTTGAAAAAATTCAGAATGGTAGTAAATTTATCAAACTTTCAAGGAAAACTGTAACTGCTAAGTTTGCTTGATAATTATTAGTAGTTTAAGAGTAAATAGCAGCCTAAGGTATAAAATATACCTAAATTTGGAATATTCCGTACAAAATACGAAATCCTTAGAAAAATATTACTTATTTTTTTCGTAATGGCTACGAAACCCTATTTTGGGCGTGTCATTCATCATTTCGAGTGTGCCGAGGACAACCACTCGAGATCCATGTTACATTATGGAATATATCCAATATCACCTACTTACCTACCTCTATTCCTCAAGTGCTTGTCAGCCCATGTTTCCTTGGTACGAAAGAATTTCCTTTCTGAAAAAAACCTACCGGTTTGGTTTGGTTTAAATGTTGGAAATCGAATTTAACCCACTCCTTGCAGTCAAATCAACTTGAAGTTTGGTAGGTACTTACTTATGGTTGGTAGGCTGACAAACAATTAATAAAAAGTACACCCATCTAAAAAAATATGTTGATACACGAAATTTTTAACAGAACTTATTTTCACTGAGAACCACTCAGAAGTAAAAATAACAATTTAATTAAATATACGTATTTTGAATAATGCCCTTAAATAACTCCTGATTCCATTGTTTTGAATTTTAATTGAAAAATTTAGAGCAGTAAGTTCGTGATCTATTTTAAGCGTTTCCAATAACAAGTTAACACAATGGAAGCGAAGAGGTGACGGAGATTGATATATATATATATATATATATATATATATATATATATATATATATATATATATATATATATTATATATATAAATTTTGCTGAAGATCCATGATTTATTTTTATCTGTAGTATTAGCAGCATAACGTGCTTTTCAAAATCGAATCTAATAGTGGAGATAAAATCAAGAATACCCTGAGGCTGAACTGCCAGCGAGGCTCTCTGCCGTGATTCGCCTGAATGAAAATGCAGCTTAAGTGCATCGTCTACATACAAGTTGTAGTATGTACGTATAAGTAAGCTTATCTAGAGTGTGATGGTCGCCTGGTTAACCTGTGAGCCTAACTTAGCAACGGGCTTCCCGTTCTAACCCCGTCAGAGGATAGAGTAGATTACCTACGAGAAACCTCATTATTTTGGCGTTCATTAGATTAGAAAAAAACAGGAGAACAAAGATATTGCCGTACTTTTTTGCATCTAAACATACTTTATTAAAAATACAAGCTGAGATTTGTAAAATCCTGTCCACCATAAGATCGTTTAGTACCGAGCCCTATACTCGTATGAGCCCTTGTTTTTGTTATAGCTCGGGGCTACAAAAGCAAACACGGCCTATATATGTTTGTACGATTCGTTCATTCGCGTGTCGACATTCACAACATAACAGTTCACTATTAACATGTCATGTTCGCCTGGTGACGTATTTCACCGATTTGTAAAGAAAATACTGATTTTGAAGTCAACCTTCAACCTTTTCCCCGAAGGGTGCGTAACAGACGCAAACACAGTTCTGTACTATCATAGTCACAGAATAATTAATAGAGGTTGTTGATGAAATCACAAAGTAGGTATGTTCTGAAAACGCAAATTGTGTCGCCCTAAATAGGTCTGATAATCCTAATGGAATAGAAGATAACATGGTTACGTGGTTAGATACGGTCCGAAACTAATTGATCGTATAATTTGCGACATTATCCTCGCATTTATTAATCACAACATTAAATAACAAAATCAAAAAACCCGACTGCCTTAAAAACTAAAAGGAAATTCAAATCGTAACCTGCTCAAAAAATCTTGGTAATGGGTCCCGACTGTTGAACCTTAAATGAGCTTCTGGACAGAGTTCTAGGCCACTAGATTTATTTTCTTCCTTTTAGTTTTTAAGGCAGTCGGGTTTTTTGATTTTTTCTATTTAATGTTTTTAAGTAAATTGTTCTCTACTTTCAACCTTATTCCATTTCTCACTGCAACACGTGCACCCATTTCAGCTCTTGATGATACTGAAAACAACAGCTGCTACAGCTACCAACCATTGTTAACTTAAGAGTATGTAGCTATGGATTACTACATCAACGTGAAGTCGACATTGTGTAGAAGGGAGGTTTAGAACATATTTTTCTCAAAAATGACCGTAAAAGTTGACATTATTCTTTACATATCAGAAGGTGAAGTGCATAGTTTATGGTCAGCGAAAAATTAAAAAGTTAAAAAGATTGCAGGCGCGCTAGCTCGACAATAAGGAATTAGCGCGCCTGCAATCAGTCACATTTTTTTTTAAGTTAAAAAGGCCATGGAAATGTTGGCACAAGTCGTTTACAGCCAAGTCTAATGGCCGGTATCAGATATTTTGTTGGAACTCCGGACTTTTTCTATTGGGTCTAAAATAGCTTGTGGTGTTTTCGGTGGAAAAATACACCTGCAGTTTATTTTTAATGAAAAAAGGCGGGAAAGCATAAGAAAAACATTGGAATAAAATTAAATTTTATAATATATTTTGAGAAAAAGTTTATTCTATTTCAGAATTATTCACCATTTTTGAGAAAAGCTTTATATTAGTCTCGGCTAGAATAGCAATTGCTGGCTTCGTATTAGTTAAACGGACTCGCAAGCTCGTCCGTTTAATACTCATACTCAGTCAGCAATTGCCTACTTCCAGGCCACGACAATAATCTACTATTGCACTTCTCATGCTCGTAAAGTTCGTATTTATGCTGTATCTAGGCGACATAAAATGACTTTTTATGCTCTAGTGCATAAAATAAAATCTTCGTGTAAGACCAACTTAAGACCAAGGTAATCAGGTGTCAACAGCCACAAACAAAAAAGGTTCTATATATTTTATAAATGTTTTTTAATTTATATAAAACTTAAAATCATTCAAATCAATCATAATAAATAAGTAAAATAAAAAAAATATTATAATAATGCATAAAAAGTAAAAGGTGCATAGAAAGTGAATCGTTGTTTCCACTGTTGCTATTTCATTTCCTCGCCATCGAAGTGAAAAGCAGAGTGTAAAACTCGAGCATTAAACCCATTTTCCCCTCGACGTGTCTATCCACCCTCAGGGCTCAGGGCTCAGGTCGCTATATGAACGCCTCGGGTAAAATGGCTCGTTTTATGCTTTTGTTGTAAAATCTACTATATTTTTAAAAATCAAGCAGAAATGAGACATAAATAAGTCCTTTACTGATAAAAACACCAGTAATCAAAAGCAGCGTTAAAAGTTATAATAACAAAATAAACCACAATACAAATAAACAACAAGGGTTGCAGTTCTAACCTAACCTAACCCATTGTTTGGTACCAGTTCCTCTAGTGCAAGGGTAGAGGTTCTAACCTAACCTAACTCACTTTTCTGGTAGCAGTTATTTTTGCGTACAATTTAACTTCGCACATAGACTGTCGTTCATTTGTACTGTCGAACAGTAATTCATCGCACACTGGCACTTCGCAGAAATGCATTGTCATTCAATAGAAATTTCGCACAATCGTACGGACATCGCACACTCGGGGTCGCACTTATGTGATAATCCCCTTACAACAAAATGTCATATAGTTTCGGCGTAGGTGGCGACACGGGCACGTACGAATGAAAACGTATTGGTGGTTAAAAGTAAAAGGGTCTTTAATTATCTAAGGTAAAAAGGTAAGAAAATCTTCCTGTCATTTTAGTCGATTCGGATTTAAGTGTGATTACCAGGAGAACAGCTTAGCTCTGTCGTATTACGGTCACGGTCAACATGCCCCGCTCGGGAGCATTTCGGACGATCAAATTAATTGCGCAGGAATAAGTAAGGTTTAACTCAATATTTTGAATCCGTGATGTTCTTTAAATCGGCGTGCTGTACAGTCAAAGAATACGCAATTAAAAAAAGCCTCCAAAGTTGTTATTTACTTACTTTATGGACAAAAACAACCTTGCATTGGTGACTTAGTCAAAATAACAAACTTAAGATAATATAAGTAGTATCAAGTCAATTGTTAATTTCGCAGCGTCATTTCGCACATTATATATTCCGCAAAACTTAGATTAAAGCTGCAAGCCAACGGGTTACCCACGATCCTCTTTTTCTGAAGCTTTTGGTCAAATTACTAGGCTATCATAGCTTGTTAGAAGTTTTAATGCCATTTCTAGGTAGTAGTAACACATTGATCAGTCCTTAAGTGTTGTTATATTGAATAAACAAAGGGCCAAAACCATTGACCGGCTCGCGTCACGCGAGAGGGTGTTGCTCGATTAATAAATCCAATCCTTACAGGCAAGTATATCGGTGGTTGGTAATGTTTATTGTTCTCTATTGTTTTATGAACTCCTGGTCGACATACACATAAGTAAATAAGTTGATTCATGTTCCAAAAATCAATTATAGTATGGATTCAGCATTAGAATGGACGTCAAGGAGTTCCTTACCAACCAAGGAAGAACCAACCAAGGATTTTCTTATGTTTACGACTGAGATCCCTTTAAGGGATAAGTTCGCCTTTGTACATCTCTTTCTCTTGTTAATTGTAATTTTCATATGTTTTATGTACAATAAAGAGCTAATACAATACATTTATTAATCTTCAAGGAAAGATCTTTAAACCCTGCCGGATAAAGAAATTGGTAAAGTTTGGGAGTTTACTTAAGGTCAGTGCAAACGTGGGGGAGAGCAAGACAACTATAACAGTGGGTATGAAATAGTTGCTTATATTCATAAGTAAGGTAAACGTCCGAGTGCTCGACACGTTAATGGCCAATAGATGACACTCTGCTGTCATCTATTAGTACACCCATTTGGTCGTGACACAGTTGTGTGTCTGGTGTCTAAACGATGATTAACGAAATGACTAAGTGCGACAAAGTAGTTTCTGATATCTTATTGACAAACAAGTCAATTAGGAAGGTGCTAATGCATAGTGCTTCCTTGACAGATGTTAAAACCTTTCTAAATCCTAATAAAAATAAACAAAATAAAATAAAATGTTTTTATTATCAGACAACTAATTTGGTCCATAGCATGTTAGTAACAATAGAAACTTAAGAACTATGTTAGTATATCTACATTGGTATTACGAGATATTTATTAGATGGCATGTTGTCGCAAAGACGCAGGAGCAGCGTGCAGCGTGTTAAACCTGCCTAGCACAGCACTGTCCTGCCTCTCTGCGACCACCTTTAGGAGACTGTTAGAGCTGCCCCTCATTCTGCGTATCAGTGAAGCGACTTTCTTACGCATAAGCGCATAAAAGTCGTCCACCAGCGTCAGCAAACATGCCAGAAGCACTGCAGTAGCGAGGAAGCCCCACCATCGTCCTAAACAAATTATTATACAATATCCGTACGGTATTGTACGATTTTTGGGTATAGTTAGTCCATAGACTTCTGGTGTAAAAAGATTGGCAGAATGCCGTTCAGTTGGTGTGGACCGTTCACGTTCAGTGGGTGTAGACCTGACTAATACTAAAGATGGTGGCTATTGAAAGTATGTATTGTAAGTAGGTAAACTCTTTATTGTAGGTACAAAAGAAAATAAACAAAATACAATAGACAAACTTACTTGTACAAAGACGGACTTATCCCTACCAACCAACCTTTGAGTATATGAGAGGAGCAATCACTAAGGCCCCAAAAAGAGTGAGTTTAAGAGTCAAAATAGTGGAAATAAAACAGTGCTTTAAGCAATAGGTATACCTACCCGACTCTATTTAATACAATTTGTTTCATTTACCTATTTGTAGTGTACAGCAAGGATTTTTAAACATATTGGTACTCGGAATAACAAGTTTGCTACGGAACCATACTGCATAAATAAAAGTAGCCTGACTACTTATCTAGTACAAAACAGTTACAATTTTGTGCCTCCATAAAACAATAAGTAAAGTGAGTTCAGCCCGGACGCACCGCGGTGCGGTGGAGGCAAGAAGTTGGACATGTAATAGTAAATTATAATCTCTCAAAATGTTGTGGACTTACGATTTGCAAGTATCTAGTAATGTGTTGAAAGTGTCGCCTTTGTATACGCAAAGGTGGAATGGTGAGTATTTTCTACTAAACAAAAGGATTTTAAAGTTAGGAATATTTACTTAGATTTTTCTTAAATAATGTTGTACTTTCTCGAATTGTAGTTTTTAAAATAAGTAAAAGTCACCTGTGTGTGTGGTTCTGTTTTTTTTTCAATTAATTTAGATTTTTTTCTTTATATTTAAAAGAAATCTGCAAGTAATGTTGGTCACCGAGAAGTGATAGACCTTCAGCACATAATGCACTAAAAGAAAATTGCTGGTGTCTATAAAAAGTGTCCTATAAGAATTTCAGTCACATTGGCTGTTTTAAGAGATCTTATACATGGCGAGACATATTCAACTTATATACCTACTAATATCATGCTACTCGTAGCTGCAGTATATGCTGAGTCAGCGCCTATTCTCCACAACGTCACACGGCTCTATTAAATTCAAAATTATTTACTTTTTTTTGTAATTATTTTTCATATATTATTTTTTTATTCTTTATTTTATTTCTGGGATTTCTCGCATGTTAGGTTTTAAGTTATAACTTATTTTTTGTTAATTCATCATTGTATAAAGACGTGTATGTTTGTGGTGACTAAAGTTTTTTATTTATCTATCTTTCACGCAACTAATGCGACCGATTTTTTTAAAGACATTTCTCACAAGAATTTTTTTTTACTCTGTGCTAAAGGTCAAGGATTCGGCACAAGAAGTGTCTTTAACGGTGAAAGAAATTAACTAGGGACACATTACGGTAGCCCACCACTAGATACTTAATTCGTTTTTGATGAGCCCCCTTGTAATGGATATCACTTCCGTCTAAACTGGCAGGGTCAAAATTAGTGTGGAGCCAAAGTGTTTGTTTTTCGAATTGATCAGCATTACTTAGAAAACCAGGTAATTGAATAACCACAGTATAAAAAAAGGAGCAGTATTCCGTCTCGGCAGCGTCCTTGATATAATTACCTACGCCGGCTCGGTCCACAAACGCGCGATAGGGCTGCCTACTTTACTACTTACTTAATTATCACTCTTCAGCAGGGAGGTAACGGATGTGGTTTTATCGGAACCGAAAGCGGAACCATATATTTTCAATATAGTTTATCGGAACCAGAAACGGAATCGGAACCGAAAACGGAACCGGAACCAGAACCGGAGCTTGAGTGATAAGTGGACGAGATGTTAGTGTAGCATGTGGCAAGCGGGGCGATGAGCGAATGACTGGTATAAACCTGTACGTTTTTGATGTACACCGTTCAAGTTTGGCCGCCGCGCTAAGCATTGACATCCGATATAACTTCTGTTTCAAAACTAACGTAACCGGAACCGAAACGGATGTGTAAAACCAAACGGAAGTTACGACTTAACGGAAACGGAAGCTGCGTAACATCCCTGCTCTTCAGTTATGTATTTGATTTGATAATTTCACATGAAATTTAAAGTAGGGAAAATATTAGGAGAGATTTAAATGGACTAAGTAGTATGTAACAAAAATAAACGCATTTTACGTTATTTTAATAAACCAAAAAACGTATTATATTTTAAACGGTTTTATTTAGCTTCATCACTACGTATATTTGTTACCTACAAATTAGCTACGGAGAAGTATTTGCGCCTCTTCTGGGATGTGCGAAAAGCTTTATCGTTGAATTTGAGTTTGAGATAGAGAATTATATTATACTAGCTTTTACCCGCGGCTTCGCACGCGTAAACTATTCGGTGTGGTAGCTGCAATTGAAATTTTCGGGATTTTACAAAATTCCCCTGGAAATTTCCAATATTTATATCGTGGTCTTCATTGAGGTTGTGTTGTGAATAACTGTACAAAATTCAAGACTCTAAACCCAGTGCTGAAGTTTCAAAATTTTTCCCTATCAAAATTCAAATGCAAAATTCAAATTCAAATCATTTATTCAATAAATAGGCCGCAATGGGCACTTTTACATCTCATTTTTTAAACTACCAGCGCTTTCGGATAGACCATCATTGCCAAGAAGAATGCGCCGCAAGAAACTTGGCAGAAAGTCATTTTTCAAAATAAAATAATTACAAATAAAATACTTAAAAACTACAGTATACAATTAAAGAAAAAAATAAAAAATAATAATAATAATACGGGTATGTATGGGGTCCCTTAGTTACAAAACTATCCCGTGGGAATATCGGGATAAAAGTCGCGTACTTATGTGTTATTCCAGACATACGGCTACCTACATACCAAATTTCATGACTCTAAGCTCAGCGGTTAATATTTCAAGATTTTATCCCTATCCCGATAAAATATCGGGGTAAAAAATAGATTATTTGTTATTCCACAGGTCCAGCTACCTACATACCCAATTTCATGGCTCTAAGCCCAGTGGTTGTTATTTCGAGATTTTATCCCTAGGTATCCCGTGGGAATATCGGATCAAAAAGTCGCTTATGTGTTATTTCAGACGTCTAGCTACCTACATACCAAATTTCATGAGTCTAAACCCAGCAGTTATTATTTCAAGATTTTATCCCTATCCCGTGGGAATATCGGGATAAAAATTAGCCTGTGTGTTATTCCAGAGGTCCAGCTACCTACATACCAAAATTCATGGCTCTAAACCCAGTGGTTGTTATTTAGAGATTTTATCCCTAGGTATCCCGTGGGAATATCGAGTCAAAAAGTCCCTTACGTGTTATTCCAGACGTCTAGTTATCTACATACCAAATTTCATGACTCTAAGCCCAGCGGCTATTATTTCAAGATTTTATCCCTATCCCGTGGGAATATTGGGATAAAAAGTAGGCTATGTTTTATTCCATAATTTCCAGCTATCTACATACCAAATTTCAGGGCTCTAAGCCCAGCGGTTATTAGTTCAAGATTTTATCCCTATCCCGTGGGATAAAAAGTAGCCTATGTGTTATTTCAAACGTCCAGCTACCTACTTATCAAATTTCATGACTCAAAGCCCAGCGGTTGTTATTTCGAGATTTTATCCCTATCCCGTGGGAATATCCGAATAAAAAGTAGCCTATGTTTTATTCCAGATGTTCAGCTATCTACATACCAAATTTCAGGGCTCTAAGCCCAGCGGTTATTAGTTTAAGATTTTATCCCTATCCCGTGGGATAAAAAGTAGCCTATGTGTTATTTCAAACGTCCAGCTACCTACTTATCAAATTTCATGACTCAAAGCCCAGCGGTTGTTATTTCAAGATTTTATCCCTATCCCGTGGGAATATCGGAATAAAAAGTAGCCTATGTTTTATTCCAGATGTTCAGCTATCTACATACCAAATTTCAGGGCTCTAAGCCCAGCGGTTATTAGTTCAAGATTTTATCCCTATCCCGTGGGATAAAAAGTAGCCTATGTGTTATTTCAAACGTCCAGCTACCTACTTATCAAATTTCATGACTCAAAGCCCAGCGGTTGTTATTTCGAGATTTTATCCCTATCCCGTGGGAATATCGGAATAAAAAGTAGCCTATGTTTTATTCCAGATGTTCAGCTATCTACATACCAAATTTCAGGGCTCTAAGCCCAGCGGTTATAAGTTTAAGATTTTATCCCTATCCCGTGGGATAAAAAGTAGCATATGTGTTATTTCAAACGTCCAGCTACCTACTTATCAAATTTCATGACTCTAAGCCCGACGGTTGATATTTCGAGATTTTATCCCTATCCCGTGGGAATATCGGGATAAAAAGTAGCCTATGTTTTATTCCAGATGTTCAGCTATCTACATACCAAATTTCATCCAAATCCGTCCAGCCGTTTCAGCGTGAAAGAGTAACAAACATACTCACTCACTCACTCACTCACTCACTCACACACTCACTCACAAACTTTCGCATTTATAATATTAGTAGGATTATATAACAATAGTTTTGATTATATTATATTAGAAGAATTTAAACATCCGTTCACCGAACAATGCTGTTTATATCGTTGACATATTAAGTTACGTAATAAATGCGCGTGAGTCCGTAAGTTTGTAACTCGAGCGACTGATGGTTGCCGAGGTATGCTGAGAACTCGCGGAGCGCCACGTAGCGTAGCGTAGATCGAAAAGTTTTTTTTCACCTCACTAACTCGAAAAAGCTTTCTTTGTCCTTAGAAATCTGCGTGGAAAGTCGCTTTTTATCCTCTTGGCTGGAAAGAGTTTTTGAAATTCGAACGTTATCGTGAACGGGCGCCCCCTTAAAAATACATATCGACCGCTTACTTTCACAACCTCGTATCTCGCCGCATTAAATTGCTTTAGAAATCATCTTTATGTTAAGTACGATAGTGTTGATTTGTTGTATACAATTACAATTCGGGTAGATACGAGGTTGAGGAAGTAAGCGTTGAATATTGACGTTTTCACAAAGGAAGTTCGTCATACATGAAGTAATATTTAAATCTGTTAATTAATCTGTTATTAGTTGGAGTACTTTTACTTACTCTGCTGGCTCAGCGACTCGAAGTGTTTCTTGGCCTTAGATTCGATTTGACGCCAAGGCGGCTTATTTTGTGCGATCTCCTTCCAGTTTTTTGCGTGATTACGTTAAGTTGGTGTGGACCTGACTTAAAGAGTACATAAGTAGGTATATTTCCAAATAACATTTACTCGTCGACTGCCAATTTACATACTCGATAACATGACGACAGGCATATAAAGTGGAGTGTTTGTGTCGGCGCTTCAAAGGTGAGCCTAGGATGGTAACATTATTAGCTGCCGATGCCGATAGCAGCACTAATAAACCCCCGCGAATTACTGTTAACCTGGTAGATAAGATTTCCGCTCTACGAAAAACAAGTTTTTGTTTTTTTGCACGTTTCGTGTAACATGACTAATGGATAAACACAGACAAATAGGTGTTATACAAAAAAAAGCTAAAATTGCAAAATGTGATGTAAAGCTGCATTTTCAGTATGTTATTTCGACGCTTTGGGGGGTAAACTATGTGAAAAATGAAGATTTATCACATTCATAATTTTTTATTTAAGCGCAAAATAGGGTCTGTAACCTTAGTAATCGTAATCTTGTAATCGTAACGTAATCGAAGAACATTTTGGGCCCATGTCATTTTTTTTTCGTGTAGATTTTTGTCCAGCAGTGGTGTAGGGGTTATAGCACGCAGCACGGATTGCTGAGGACCTGGGTTCGATTCCCAGTGCTGGTCTCTTTTTCTGGTTTTTCTGTACATCGATGTCTCAGTTTGTATTTTCGATATGATTTCACGGGATACCCGTAAAATTAACAAATTTAGAGTTGAAATAACAAATGCAAAAAGACTCCAATGATTGGTTAATCATATTTTGACCCAGTCAATTTTAAATTATGCAAAAACTTAGCTCACTCATTAGAACATTTCAAGAGTGATCTAATGAGTGTAGTGTTAAGTATCTTTTATATATATATATATATATATATATAAGTATATATATATATATATATATATATATATATATATATAATATATATATATTATATATATATATATATATATATATATATATATATATATATATATATATATATATATATATACTATACATTAACTCATCCCAAAATCACGTAGGTATTTAGAAAAATCGGCAAAATTTCATAAAGTGCATTTTTGACTAGTACCTACGCAGACGACATTATGAAAATGTACTCAGGCAAATTAGGCCCACTCTATATACATACAAAATAACCTATACCTGTATTATTGCATACATTTGAGGGCCAGATTTTTTTCCGCTCAGTATATACAGGGTGTAACATTCATATCGGTCAGTATGGGAAAGTCTGAAACTATAAGACATACGAAGATCTGTTCTTAGAACCATGTCATCGATTTTAGTAACAAAAAAACAGCATTCATACATTAAAAAAAAAATTGAATCAGTTCGGAAATCCAACCCGGTCGTTTTAAAAAATATTAACAATAATATATTATTTCTATTTGGATATCGGTAGTGTAGGTCATAAGCAATAAATGAAACGCGATATTTAGAATGAATAAAATGCATTGTATTTCATATTCTATAATAATATAAGTTTTATTTTTGAAAACGTCAGGGTTCGATTCCCGAGCTGAGTAAAAGTTTTTTTTAAACATATGAATGCCGTTTTTCTTGTTACTAAAATCTATGACATGGTTTCTAAGAACAGATCTTCGTATTTCTTATAGTTTCAGACTTTCCCATACTGACTGATATGAATGTTACACTGTATATTATACGAGTTGTGTGTAAGTGCGTATGAATGTATGAAGTGTCCTGTCATTGATCTAATGATCAATTTCTCTCCTGAGACCAGTTATAGGAGAGCAATTAAACTTGTTTAACGTGTCGGTGATGGATCGTTCGGACAGGTTCACCCGAGGATGGTGCGAAAGTAGATGAAAAAGGCAACAAATTAAATAATTTATTGAATCAGGCGTTACTTTGCGAAGCTTTATATCATATAAACAATATCGGACCTGAGGCCGTATTGCCTAACGTTTCTGACGTTCGCAATCGCAATCAAATGACATATTTCGCATACAAAAACTGACGTTTGATTGCGATCGTGAGCGTCAGAAACTTTAGGCTTATACGGCCTCTGCAGGGCTACTACGAAACTCTCGAAGTTCGTGTCGTGCGGTCCCTGTGACACTTATACTATTTAATACGAGAGCGAGAGGGACGGTACGATACGAACTTCGAGTTTCGAGTTTCGTAGTAGCCCTGCTGATTTGAGTCTAACATCTGGTAGCATGGTGAGCGTTTGCTTTGAAGGTGAATTTTGGTTGAGTTCGAAACGCGTTAGGGTAGTGTGGTTGAGGTGATAGTTGGGTTTGTATGCTTAGTGTATGTTCATACATTTGTGGCATAGTCGTAGCTATCATAAGGTCGCAGGTGAGAAGAGTAATTGTTTCCAGTTACATAAATTAAATTTTATAATAAGACGTTAATTTGACTGGTTTTAAACGTTTTTATTTTTGTATCAAAACTTGACCCTATATAATAGTAGATGAAATCCGAGGAAGTTTTTAATCAAATCACTATCATATTATTATACATAGCATTATACATATTCCATATTTTACATAGTAGTAAATGCGTTAAGAAGAAATTTACTGAAGTTCGTCAAAAGCTACTGACGTTGCGGCGTCGCTGCGTGAACGTTGAGTTGACGCTGTGGTGGCGTTAATAAGACGCTGAGCTGACGCTTAAAAAATACCGCTGACGTTGCCTGAAAGTTGCGTTAACGCAGCGCAAGCACTGACAAGAGGATATGCATGCTCAAAAGCTAGTGTGGGAGAGCTCTATCTAAATCTGATACGTAGTATAGGTAGTGCCACGAGAGTTGAAGTGAATGATTACACACACAGCTACAAAAATAACTGATCAGACAAAGGAAGAATAAATGAAATAAATGTCAAAATCCTACTTTCATTACACGACATGTTGTAGCTGTGTTGTCTCGTGGCACTACCTATACGAGTACTATTATGTAATCTGTGGTCATACTATGTTTTAGGTATAGAGGCAGCGGCGAAAGATGGAGGCGCAGTGGCGCCGGCGCAGCCCGCGGCCGACAGCAAGCAGGACGGCCCCGCGCACTGCGTGGTGGGGGGCGCGCACGCCTTCATACTGAGGGTACGCTTTAGCCCCACTCATTGATTACTTAACAGATAACGTGATGCCGTTTCTGTTTATTCGGATAAAACAAATAGAGACGGCATCACAGATTACTTTCATGTAAAATGTATCAATGAGCGGTGGAACAGTCTCTAATTTTCAATCAATTAACAGTGAAATCAGACGTCTATCCAAAGTAAAGGACGGCAACCAATGTTATGCAGGTTAATATCTGCGACAGCCACAGCGGAGCGTCCAAACATATTTGACACGTCTTACCGGCCCTGCAAGAGAGTCGTATCATATATATATGCACGCTTTCTTGTATCACATTATTGGTGCTGGCAACTGTACTCACTGCTTTGCAGGCTGAATAAGACGTGAGTGTGATATAAGTCCTTAAAGGTCACAGCTCATTACAGCCACCCGGCACCCGACCAGCACCCCGCCTCGCCTCGAGCGGTTAGTATTCATCATATGAATTTTCATCACACTTGCTATTGCTAGTAAACAGTGTCGTAACATGCAGGCTACCTTGGTTGCAACCCCCCAAATAAAACCCTCGACCTTAATGTGCTTGTCATGAAACCCGTGGTCGGTAAATGAGTCATTGCGCGTACAAATTTTGTTGTCATGAAGCCCAAGGTCGGTAAATGAGCCGACCGGTCAATGTGCGTACTGATACTGCTGCGCGCGCTGCTGCAGGATCACACTCACACGCACGTTGCGGCGCATGCTGCAGGAGGGGGAGGGGGAGGGCGGCGCTGCCAAGAGCGCAGCCTAAGGTATCGCCAATATTTAGAACAATTATATTTTTTCTTTTCTTAAGGTTCGCCTTTGTCGGACACGACATGGAGGACATCATCATCATCATCATCATTTTTTCTTTTAGAAATATAATATTTTACTCGCAAATGTTATGAAAAACGTTGTATGTCGCACGGGCGGTACTAGAATTACGAACATCAACTCATTAAATTCTAATAGTCTCTCTAGCTCTAGCGTCTAATAGACTCTCGTTCGTAATTCCTTATTTACCGCCCTTAAGACACAATGTACTATTGTATGGGCATGCGCTCACTACGTCAAATCCGTATAGCGTCAACGGATCGCCTCACTCGCGAGGTTGCCACGCGCGGATGGCGAGTGGACCACTCGGTGGCCGTACGCTTGCGATGCGGCGCACTCCACCCCCACCACCCCCTCTTCATCCCTCTACTCGGAAATGCGTGGACTGCGCGAGGTCCACTCGTTGTCATCGCGCCGTCCGCGCGTGGACCACCTGTCGACAAGTGGACGTCGAAAGTCGAGGCGGTGCTGATCGGGTGCCGGGTGGCTATAGCCCTTTCGAACCCAGCAAGTATGAAAAGATGTTCAAAATTCAAATGTAAGAGGTATGACAGTGGACCTTATTATGTACTATCCATGTCAAATTCAAATGTAATTAACCCGCACAATCGTATCGGCTGGGTTCGAAAGGGCTAATGAGCTGTAACCTTTTCTTTCCTTGTTTTCAGTTATCAAGTTTCTTCGGGTTAGCGCCACTAAGGTTCGAGTCTCGCCCGAGCGGCTTCACAGTCACTATATCTAGTGCCATGTGTATATATAGCTACATTCTAGTCACAGTTTTAGGTAAGTCACTCTCTAGCCAATCACAATACATGCAATCTAACATAATGCAAACATTGCATGACATTGCGTATATCGTATAACTAATAGTCCTGTATTTCTAATATCATTAAACAATTAGATTACTTATCTGTTAGGGGGTGTAATGTTTATAAATCCTTATGGATGAGCGAATGAATTGGCATTTTGTGTGGTTTTCAGTAATATGTACAATTTTCGGTCTCGTATCGGAAATCAATGTGGGAGTAGAGCTCTCAGTAAGGATGACGTCACGGATGTCCCAGGTCGTCTCAACCTGTGATGTCCTAGTCGTTGTGGCTACGGCCGGCGCGGGCGTGTACGGTGCCCCTAGGAGAATGAGGAACATGCTCAAATTCATGGACAGCGTAGCTTCGGTGAGTAACGCCTTACTACATTATGATCCCCTGGTACTAGTTGCTGAAATATGCTCCATAACTCGCTCACTGGCTGCCGTCCTCAAGCTAAAGCGGCTAAGTGAAAAAATCAAAGGACCCCGGACAGTATGAAAAATGTGGTTTCAATTAAATATCCTCAGATTTTGATATTATTATAGATTTCAGTCCTGAACAAAAGTCTCTAAAAAACTAAACTAAACTCTGAAAGGGATTCAGAAACAGAGCACTCTTAGAGAGCTTTGTTCAGGACTTTGAAATCTATAACTTATCAAAATCTCAGGATATTTAACTGAAACCACATTTTCCATCTTTAGGTCCGGGGTCCTTTGGAGATGGTCGAAAAACGCGGTGTTTTTTTTATAAATCAATGCAAGTTTATATCGGTTATTTATAGATGCTAGGTAAATCTATGAATTATAGATATCAACTACCATCGATTTAAAATAATTACTTACTGCGCTTTTCGACCAATTTTCGACTCTATCTCAAAACTTGATTTTGTCACTTAGCCGCCTTTTAGCTTGAGCACGGCAGTGTGTCAAACTTGTATAAAAACTAGGTAAATTATAAATGGTAGCATCGAAAGTATTTACAACAAAGTCCCGTATTCATGTACCACACTACGGCCATGTTTCTAGAAAAGTTGAAAACCTGTCCACGCACGTCAACATTAGGTAGCTGCTCAACTGATGTTTTTGGTCACCAAGCGACAACACGGGAACACGCAGTGTTGCGCGCAACATGTTTCCAGCAACTCAGCAACATGTTGATTCAACAATGCTGCTCAACAAATGTTTACCATGAATACGGGGCCTATTTTTTAGCTGGAAAATTTTAGAAATATGTATTTTACCCCGCCTAAAAATAACTCTTGAGCAAGGAGCGGGAGTCAAAAGCAGAATAATTAATTCCTGGGTAAACATCAAGTTTAATTAAGTGGGAAGCGTTCGCGTTCGAAAAACGTTTGCATTGAAAATAATTAAATGCGTTTTATTTGGCTACTTTGTTGTTGTGATAGTAAATTTCAGACTGAAGTAAGCTGCGGGAGCGCCAAAGTTCCATAGTCTTCGCAAGTCATACCGTAATTTTTGTTTGAATCATCGTTTGTCATAATTTTTTCCCACTAAACCCTAACATTTTTCTGGAATTTTTAAATGGTCCTCCTATAGAAAACTATACATTAGGTTAGGTTTGTTTTATAACAATTCTGAACAATTATTGGATTCAGAGAAAAAAAGAGTTATGACAAACGATCATTCTGACAAACATTATTACATTTGGACTATCATTACAATGCGAGCTGATATGGACCCGTAAGCTGCATTTCAAAGTCTAAATGTGCTTTTCATGGGGAATGGAAACCAGTACCAGGAGAGCAGAAATGAATAAGAGTTTTACTGACATTTCAGGTAGACAACAGCATCGGGGCTCAATACTCTATCGTCACGGAACGCAAGCTGATAGCAGTGCTCCTGGCAATACTTATCTTCTTCACGGTTCTGATAGCCGATGACTTTTGCTTCTACGCGCTACAAGCTAAAAAGCTTGATAGACAATGTAAGCGAGTATAAACTGTACTAGCGATTCGCCCCAGCTTCACACGGGTGCAACTTTGGCTTAATCGTAATTAATTAATTATTAAAGTTAAAGTTAATTCTGTTTAGGTAGTTAATAAGAAAAAAAAACCTTAAATATTGGTTTCATTTCCGTTACATTTACATCAAACCATTATTAACCTTGCATTATTCTGGTTTCAGGGGACGTAGTGACAAACTATATCGCCTTCTACTTGCTGTGGTACGTGGTGATGGTACTAGAGCTGCAGTTTGCATTCACGGCGCTGTCTGTGCGCACGCGCTTCCAAGCCGTCAACGACGCCATCGCGCTCACCGCGAAACACGTTTCAGTGTCGTGTGAGTTACACTTTGTGGTTATGATGTCCTGGTACTCCCGATAGTGTAGTCGAATATCGATCGATTGATTATCGATAGCAACGACGCCTCGCGCTCATCGACACATCGCCGTGCCGTGTGCGTACAATTTATAGTTATGATGTCCTGATACTCCAGATAGTGATGGCGATCGATGTCGAATATCGATCGATTGATTATCGGTAGCAACCATACTATCGCGCTCACCGCGAGACACGAAGCCATGCCATATAAGGTTATACTTTGTGGTTATAATGTCCGTACTCTAAATAGTATTGGCGTTCGATGGTCAAATATCGATCAATTGACAATCGATAACAACAATAAATATCACTCGATAATATCGATAATGACTCGATAATATTGATACTATGCCTCTGGCAATCGTACTCCGTGGAGTCATTCAGAGAAGTCTTTACGAAGATGATCGAGGATCATCCTTAAGTTTTTGACAACGATTATCATATTTTTATTTAGAGTAGGTATAGTAAGTAGGTATGTATTTGTCTTTATTTTAGCCTCTTTGTATTTTTTCCCATATAAAACGGGGTCAGGAAGAAATCGTTTTGAAACCGTTATTGAATAATTTGATTTTTTTTCCTTTTGTATTTCACTGTATCGATTTGTGGTATTCAATAAAGTATATTTGTATTGTAGCTTGCTTTCGCTATTTCTGTCTCCTGAATTTCCACTATTTGTTGACGCCTAAATAAAAACTCCTCTCATCCACTCAAAGGTTGACCGGTAGCGATTCCTAGAGCATCATCATAAGTTCGCCTTTATTTATGTACATGTATTATTGATAGTATTGAAGTTATGACAAATAATGGTATCGATAGATACTAGAAAATAATAGTGTGGCTTGTAGAATAAACCTGTCGGTTGTGAAACTATGTATCTAATCTACTAAAATAAGTACACTTTTATTGAAACGGATCTATGGGGAATCGCTTTTTGACAACCCATGAAAAGTACGTCAATTGATCGGTGGTACCTATCGATAACCTATTTTAAACAAGTTTTGTCGTTATTTACCACTAATTTGCAGTGGAAAAGCTGGAGCAACCGACGCCTGTGAACATGTTCGCGATCCGTGTGGCGCCGGCCGAGACGCGCCGCTCCGCCAGCAACGTCAGTCTACTGGTCGACTCCCTGCACGGCGCGCAGCTTGACCACCCTATCATTATAAGGAAGACTGGTGCGTTGGTTATGCGATCCTGGTACCTTGCCATTGAATGACGACTTGCTGCATTGAGGACAGTAGGCATCGCTAATTGTTAATTAGCCTATTTGAGTTTGCCCGAGACTTCGTCCAAGCAGATACGCCTGCCGGTGCGTCGACGTCTTTTTCGCATCTGCGCGATGTGTGGCCCCGGCACAACCCCGGCATGATCATAATTCTATATTTTCAGTAAACGGCGAGCCCCGACTGATAGTGCCGCCGTGCGAGGCTATACGGCGGCTCGCAGCGCTGCACGGTGCGCTTTGTGAGGTGGTGCAAAGGATCGACCGGAGCTATGGCCTACCGCTCATTGTGATCCTCCTGTCCACGCTGCTGCACCTCATAGTCACGCCGTACTTCCTTATCATGGAGATAAGTACGTGAAGAGTTATGTTGCCCTGGTAGTTCCTAATCCGCCGCACTGGCTACGCGTCAGAACTATGGCCCAAGCCCGCCCTGCAGTTGGACGTATTAAGTTAAGCTGATGATGATGGGTATTTAGTTGATCAGCAGGTACGGCCATAGCTACATCCTAACCATATCCTACCGAACATGTTGGCTCTTTTGTCTACTCTTGTTTTGTCTTGTCTGACTTTTCGGGAATCGGGAGACTATGTTATTTAAACTCAGTATCGTTTACTCTATCTACCTGCAAATTTTTACCCAAATCGGAGTCGCAAATCAAATGTACAAACTTTTTTTAGAAATGCTCAAATTATTGTTTTTATTTCAGTTGTATCTACAAATCGTATTCATTTTCTGGTGCTGCAGTTTTTGTGGTGCGTCACACACATGCTACGAATGTTTGTCGTGGTGGAACCCTGTCACTACACAGTTACTGAGGTGAGTAAACTAGGAAACTGAACCGCATGCTACGAGTGGAAACTTTCGCATTTGTTATTATCTAAGGGGCTGTTTCACCGCCCTTAATATTTGACGGATAAAATGTGATGCCGGTCTCCGTCTATTCGAACAAAACAAACAGAGCCAGCATCACATTTATCCGTCAAATAAATTCCATCAATGGATGGTGAAACAGGGGGTTAATTGGGTATAGGGCCACAAGAATGCTGAAAATTGACTTGCTTTCTTTATGTGTATCAGGGCAAAAAGACAGAGGAGTTAGTCTGTCAACTGATGACGTATGCGCCATCCGGAGGAGCGCTGCCCTCCCGACTGGAGCTGTTCTCGCGACAGCTGATGCTGCGTTCCGTGACCTACTCACCACTCGGCATGTGCACGCTCGACAGGCCACTTGTAGCTTCTGTAAGTGGGTGGTGTACCAGGATATAAGAAGTCGGTGTCACTGCTCTCGCGGTAGCTGATGGTGCGTTCCGTGCATATTTGCCGCATGGAATGTGCGCACTAGACAGATAAGATCACTTGTCGCTTCTGTAAGACGGGCTTGCGTGGACCTCAGATAAGTACTTAACTCCTCAGTCAGTTAATTGCTAACTATCACTATTTAACCCTAGACCATGCAAAACGGTCTTAAGTGTCTGGTTGATGATTTATATCAGGGAATAAAAACCTTGTAGCTGATATCACGGCCCTCCCAGCTCCTCGCTGACAAGTGCATGCATGCCAGTCCACTTGCTACTTATGTGCCATAAACGTTTGGCAATACGACCTCGGGGTATAAGAAACTTGCAACCTTAACATTGCTTAGTCAATTGGTTCTAAAATTAACTATGTAAAAAAGAAGCAGGCCAGGAAAATTCAACAACAGTGCTTTACTGTTATTGAATTATGACTGCAAAGAAGCCCGAACTGATGGCCGATTATATATTATCTTCCATTTCAGGTAATTGGAGCTGTGACAACATACTTGGTGATCCTCATACAGTTCCAAAGATATGACACTTAAAAGAATCAACTTTAACAGTGAAATGTGAGCCGGGGGGCAATAAATCTGAAATAAAATACACAAACGCAAAGGCTGGCTTCTTCTACTACTTGAGAGTATGACAACTATAAATTGTTTGGTCCCCATTCAAGAAAACTAATGTAATTACAGTACGTATGTAGATCATTCATACACCAGGAACACAGGACATTACTGGAGACAATTAAAACTTATTTACCCATCTCAGTTAATAAAACTATTGACCAGTGTTTCGTAACAGTAATTAGCCCAGAATAACCAGAAAAAGAGATCAGCGCTGGGAATCGAACCCAGGTCCTCAGCAATCCGTGCTGCATGCTATAACCCCTACACCACCGCTGGACAGGAATCTAGACACGAATTTTTCCTATGCATACATATCTCAGGTTGCTTGTTTCTACTACGCTACTTTAAGTAGCAGCACTAAGCAGCATTAATAGGATTCGAGTTCTTTTGTTTTAGCATCTATTTTCAACTTGTGAGTCAGTTATACTCTATATTGTATTACGATCTAATTTATGAAATGTGTAAACAATGACGCCATTTATCCGAGAACTCAATAGTGAGAAAACCTAGAACCTATTGCAAAATAAAATTAATCTGTTCAGTAAATCGATTAATTCATTAATCGAATAGATCAAGTATTTTTTTCTGTTTTATTATTTACAATACTTGATTTCATTCCAAATACTGTTTATTTAATTATAAAAGCAGCAACTATTTTTTAATTTTAAGGAAAGTAAATAAAAATCGCTTATTCATCCGCGCATTAATCGATTTTTAAAATATCAAATTTTCCACCTACTACACTACTACAGATTATGTACACATGTTTCAATCAAGAATTAACGTCAGATTTTGACGAAGATTTTTCAAGTGAAAAATAAATATTTAAATCAAGTGAATTTGGGTGAAAAAAAATTAATAGACATCTAGTTAAAAGACACGAATTATGGATAAATGTGTTATTGATTCGATCCAATGGGTGTTTATACAAGATTTGATGAAATCGGTTTGTTTACACTTTTAATAAATTGAATAGGCATAACGTACAGTCTAATGTTTTTACTTTAGTTATTATGTTTACTGAATTGTGCAGGTTTGTTCTCTACCAGGACTCCAGAATCACATTGTAGTCATAGTCTGCTGATTTTTCTTTACCTGCAAATTTTTCTGCCAAATCGTCCGGGGGCGATGAAACACGTATAAAGCACACTTCTAAGCATTACCGCACACTCGTGTCAAAAAATTGCGTTCCTACAGATGCCTACGAAAACAAAATTGTGACACAGACGTAAAAACCGCACACCAATAGACATTTTTCCGTAATCACACTGATTTTTACACACACACACTCGAACTAGTAATGTGGCATGTATGAAGACCGATTCAATTGAATGGGCAGCAAAAAAATGAGTGACTGAAATTAAGTTAATATATTTTTAAATAAACCTCAAGATAAACTTCATTCACTTCGTTTGTTCATTCGTTCAGTTCGTTTGAGTCCCATCACTACCCTCGTGCCTTGTAACGGTTTGTTATTATTCTGTCATTACTTTATAATTAAAAAATGCCAGACGAGTTTTGGGCCAAGATAACCACCGAGTGGATGCCCACCAACTCGAAAAGGCGATCTGGCAGACCTAGACGGCGATGGCGGATGAACTGGACTTGTTCTCGAAGGACTGGCCCTTGTATGCAGGACGCTCGATTTTTGAAAATGTGCACTTTAAAGTTGAATACTTCGCAAAAAAAATCAATGAATCGAAAAATCATCTTAGCAAACACCTAATGGTTTTAAAAGACCTATTCAACGATAGCCCAAACTTTTATAAGGTTGGATGAGAAAAAAAAAACACCCCTACTTAACGTCTATGGGAGGTACCCAAAAAATTTTTTTTAAATTTTTTTTATTGTACCATTATGTCGGCATAGTTTTATCCGTGCAAAATTACAGCTTTCTAGCATTGATAGTCCCTGAGCAAAGCCGCGGATGGACAGACAGACAGACAGACATGGCGAAACTATAAGGGTTCCGTTTTCGCCATTTTGGCTAACTTTGATTTTCATATACGATGACGGTCAAATGGCCATATAGCATTGCATTGGCAGAGGGGAAATAGATGAGGCTCATCCCGCAATGATATTATCATCCTGTCTTTAAATATCTAAGGCTTAACTTGATAATATCATCTATGATATTGTAATGCAAAATGCAGTAGCAAATTTGAGATTTAGCGCCTGGTAAATACACACAAAGTTATAATTTTACGCTTTCCTGCAAAATTTGTCTTATTTTTAGTGTGTCAGATACGCCACATTTGCCATTGTTGGTAACATGGTATTGCAGGATCATTGATGATATTTAATTTGTAATGTAACATGCAATGAAATCAATTGCCGTGTGTAGGTACAGTACAGATCTATCACAAATCAGTAGCTATTTATCCACCTAACTGTTGATTAGGTAGTTCAACTACTT